>NC_067231.1:16536458-16816458 GCF_019924925.1 Ctenopharyngodon idella
GTTTGTAATAATGTTTTCTAATTCAAGTGGTACTGGTAGGTTTCTGCGGGAAATTCGAGCATGCCGGCATTCGTCTTTGCGTCATTATGTCACGTCTGTTCACATAAAGAACAGATCCCAGCTAATCGGCTATATGGCATGTGAAGATGCTGCAGGTGTCGGATCATTTATAGCTGCAATAATTAATCTTATACTTTTGATGGCGGATTGTATGGTATGACAAATTAACATTAATGATTAGACTGTAGAGAAATTAAAATCTATTATCGATTAGCGCAATTTATTGTAATACTTTTTTTTCTCAGTTGGTCAGAACAAAAGTGGCAGATTTGTTACTCACTTGTTCAGATGACATTTTTCGGTGAAAATTCTTATTTTGGTCATACTTCCAATACAGTGCGGTGACTGACAGCCACACATTCTCCTCAAAACATTAGATTCGTCCGCTCTGAGGAGCCATGCTGATGCACAGATGATAATTCCGCAAATAACTGCAATTGCAGGTTTCAAACAAAGATGACAACAAAGAGGCAAAACCTACGGACTGCAGCTTTAATGAAATGAATATATTTGTTTGTAAGGGCACATTAAATTGATCAAAGTGAATGTAAAGATGTATAATGTTACAGTAGATACAGTAGTAGTTCTATTTCAAATATACTGTTTTTTATGTCTATTTGTCAAAGAATCCTGAAAAACAACAAAAAATTAAGCAGTAACTGTTTTCAACATTGATAATAGTAATGAATGTTTCTTGAGCACCAAATCAGCATATTAGAATGATTTTTAATGGATCATGTGACACTGAAGACTGGAGTAATGATGCTGAAAATTCAAATGCCATCACATGAATAAATTATATTTTAATATATTAAAATAGAAAACCATTATATATTACTGTTTTTACTGTATCTTTGATCAAACGCAGCCTTGGTAAGCACAAGAAACTTCTTTCAAAAACATTCAAAACTCTTATAGACTCCAAACTTTGGTATACTTTGTTTTTCTCTCTCTATACAAGCACACAACCAGTCCTTGTATGTTCTGTGTCTTTTACCTCTCTATCATGAGTAATCCTAATGCCTGGCCACCATCGCACAGGCCTGACCCAACCAGAGAGGTTAAAGATGAAGGCTAGAAAAGTTCAGAGGTTAATACAGAGATCACAGTGTTATGTGCTCTTGCCTGGTCGGGCTTGTTGTGTGGAGAGTTCTGGTTGATTATTGCATGCTTCAGCAATGACATGCATTTCGCACTGATCTACAACTCTTTTTTCTTCCAAGGTCTGGTTTGAGAGATGAAAGACACATAATCTACGAAAAAGAACATAGTGATGGAGATAGGAATGGGTGAGAAGGAGCAATAGATCTCACTGTTTATCTTGGCTTTGATTGCTTCAAGAAATTGTTTTTACAACCAGACCTACTAATAAGCCTAATTACATCCAAATAACAATTAGAAATGATCTGCAATCAAGTTTAAATTTGTTGTTGGTCAATTATTGTTGATAAAAGAATCACTGCGGGTTAATGGGTGGCCCTCAAGGACTGCAGCTGGGGTTTCCCTGAGGGAATAAAGCAAAGCAGATTTTGTACTTCTTAAACTAAGAAACTGAATGTCAGGTATTAAAATGAACGCTTGTTTCAGGTTCAGTGTTAAGGAGAAGTTATGCTACTGTCCTGTGATTGGCTCTATTTATAGTGTTGTGTTTTCTTGGTTGGTATCTGTGTTGATGATAAGGATGCAGATATCTCATTTCCCTTGCTCATTATCTGTTGGAATGCAAACATGCTATCAAACGCAGCAACATTTAGACACAACGGGTTGAAGGCGAACTGGGAATTCTGTGGTCATAGGAGTCTTTTTTGGGAGGGGATGAGATTGTTAGCTCAGAGTTATGTAAAAGTCACACTTTGTCAGAGAAGAATTCCCAGGCTCGGGGCACTCACCGGCTGTTATTCCCACAGCGAGTATGTCGGAATGGGAGTGAGAATGGGAGGGGAGTGTTACTCTGAGGTCATTTTAAGAAGTGGAAAGATGGACTGGACTGAGAGTAGATGCACATACAAATGGATACTGTAGATAATGGAAAACCTCTGTAAGTGCTAATGTAGAGAATTCTGCCTTAAAAAATTTTTTGTTTTTTGTTTTTTGTTTTTTTGCATATTTTGACCATAAGTAGTTCCCTATAATAATTAAGAACTTATGTCTGCTCTTTTCTATCTTTGTCTCTTTTTCTCTCTCACGTACACACAGGCACACTGTGTCTGCAAATTGTTTAATCTGAAGATTCATTGTACCCTGTTCCCATGGCCATTCTAGGACAATAAATGCAGTATTTCATCTCACACTGGAATTTTAGTAGCAGATGGTAGGCCCACAGTTCGTTCGATGGCACTGATGCATATTGTGCACAAAATGGTAATCACAGGTCTTATTGTTTTTTATGAAACCTCTAATACACAGTTTTTTTTAATCACTCTGCTTAAACTTTATATGTTATATTTTTAAATTATTTTAAAAGTTGTGTCTGTAAAATAATCAATACTTAACACTTTTGGATTGATAAAAATTGCCCATTTCTTCTGTCTATCTACACCTGTCAACCTGCCTACTTGCCTACCTACCTATTTATTTATTTGTTTTATTGTACTATGTATTTAAATTAATTTTCATTTAATTAATTATTGAATTACACTGTAAAAAGTAATATCTATATCTACTATAGCTATATCTACTCCATAAAATTTTGGCAACAGATTGCAAGCAATATTATTAATTAAATTTAACAAATAGAATTGAGTTAGAAATAATCAAATTAATTCCTTAAATGTCAACCATTTATAACGAGTAAAATTTAAACAAAAATATTTGAATAACAGAGACGTCAAAGATGATTTAAGAACTCTTTATTTTTTATTGCCAACATTGAAGACACCTAATGATAACAAGCAGTATAACTGAAGGAAAGAGAAACACAAGAATTAACAGAGGTTTTTTATGTTGATTTTATTGAAAATGTTTGGTCACAATTATGGTGATCAGTGTTGCATTTAGTTGGACAGTTTGACTCTTTGCTTTTTATGTCAGTTTGTGGTTTTTGAAATGGTGTTTGCTAATTTTACACATTTGAAATAGTTTTAAAAGGAACTAATTTGATTAATTCTAACTCAATTCTTATATGTTGAATTTAATTAATAATATTGCTTGTAATCTGTTGCCACAGTTTTATTGAGTAGATAGAGCATAGAATTCATTATTTGTTTGTTTGTTTAATTATTTATTTAGCAACTTTTCATGAAGACTTCTGAACAATTATTTAAATAAATTTTTAATGTAATTGTAGAATCATATTATTGTCATATCATCTATTTTTATATTATTTTCAAAATTTTGTCTGTAAAATAATCAATACTTATTACTTCTGGAAGATTTTAAATCGCCAAAAACTTTTTCTACCATTATTATTAGTTTTCTATCATGATTTAATAATAAGTTAATAAAAATTATGATATTTATTGCGAGGTGGGGCCTCTATAGATCCCACAGATCCCACAGATGTTCGATTAGATTGAGATCTGTGGAATTTGGACACACCTCAAACTTGTTGTTGTGCTCCTCAAACCATTCCTGAACCATTTTTGCTTTGTGGCAGGGCGCATTATCCTGCTGAAAGAGGCAACAGCCACCAGGGAATACCGTTTCCACAAAAGGGTGTACATGGTCTGCAACAATGCTTAGGTAGGTGGTTTGTGTTAAAGTAACATCCACATAGATGGCAGGACCTCACGTGCCCACTGTTGGTGCTTTCGGCGGTGGACAGGGGTCAACATGGGCACCCTGACTGGTCTGCGGCTATGCAGCCCCATACGCAACAAACTGTGATGAACTGTGTATTCAGACATCTTTCTATCAGAACCAGCATTAACTTCTTGAGCAGTTTGAGCTACAGTAGCTCGTCTGTTGCATCGGACCACACAGGCCAGCCTTCGCTCCCCACGTGCATCAGTGAGCCTTGGCCGCCCATGACACTGTCGCCGGTTCACCACTGTTCCTTTCTTGGACCACTTTTGATAGATACTGACCACTGCAGACCGGGAACACCCTACAAGAGCTGCAGTTTTGGAGATGCTCTTACCCAGTCGTCTAGCCATCACAATCTGGCCCTTGTCAAACTCGTTTAAATCCTTACGCTTGCCCATTTTTCCTGCTTCTAACACAACAACTTTGAGGACAAAATGTTCACTTGCTGTCTAATATATCTCACCCACTAACAGGTGCCGTGATGAAGACATAATCAGTGTTATTCACTTCACCTGTCAGTGGTCATAATGTTATGCCTGATTAATGTTATGCCTGATTATATATATATATATATATATATATGATATAATTTATTAAAGGGTTAGTTCACTCAAAAATGAAAATTATGTCATTTATTACTCACCCTCAAATCCGATGGCTCAGTGAGGCCTGCACTGTCAGCAAGATCATTTCCTTTTTCAATGTCAAGAAAAGTACTAAAAACATATTTAAAACAGTTCATGTGAGTACAGTGGTTGAACCTTAATATTATAAAGCGACAAGAATACTTTTTGTGCGCCAAAAAAACAAAATAGCGACTTTATTCAACAATATCTAGTGATGGGCGATTTGAAAACACTGCTTTGAAGCTTTATGAATCTTTTGTTTCGAATCAGTGGTTTGGAGCGCGTATCAAACTGCCAAAGTCACGTGAACTAATGAAATTTTGAAACGCTTATGATGTAACAAAGTCTTGTTTACTGAAATCACGTGATTTTGGCGCTCCGAACCACTGATTCGAAACAAAAGATTCGTAAAGCTTTGAAGCTTCATGAAGCAGTGTTTTGAAATCGCCCATCACTAGACATTGTTGAATAAAGTCGTTATTTTGTTGTTGTTTTTTTGGCGCACAAAAAGTATTCTCGTCACTTTATAATATTAAGGTTGAACCACTGTAGTCACATGAACTGTTTTAAATATGTTTTTAGTACCTTTCTAGGCATTGAAAAAGGAAATGATCTTGCTGACAATGCAAGCCTCACTGATTATATCAAAAATATCTTAATTTGTGTTCTGAAGATGAACGAAGGTCTTACGGGTGTGGAACGACATGAGGGTGAGTAATAAATGACATCATTTTCATTTTTGGGTGAATTAACTCTTTAACTTGTTATTGATTTTTTTTTTTTTCAACCTATCATGAAGCCTGCTGCACAATTATTTTAATAGTTTTTCATATAATTAATTAATTATAGAATTATAGAATTTGTGTTATATAATTAAGTATTGTCATATAGTCAATTTCACATAATATCACATAAAAACGAGCAAATGTTATGCGTCCATCAGATCCTGTCGTCTTGTCTAAGTGGACGGTGCTGCAATGTGGACCAGACTTCAGTTTGATTATTCAAGATCGGCATCCTAAATACCTGAGCTGCTTTGAGAGGAAGAGAAAAAAAGAAAGAGAAAGGGAAAAATCCATCTAAGAGCAGTGATGCTAGGCTGTGTGTTGGTGGTCTGGCTGCAGTTTGGCAGGAGCTCATTGTGGTGTAGTCTGGGCGACCCAGCAGGTGGGTCTGAAGGAGTATAAACTCAAAAGCTATAATATAAGCTTGGCATCAGAGCTATGCACACTCCTGGGACTTAGACCCCCTAACATAAAAAAATGAAATAACGTATAAATGTCCTTACTTTGCAGATTTCAGTTTCGTGTGGTTTTGATCATCGATGAGACCCTTCAGAGTAATACCTTTATAATTAGATGTTTGATATGGTACGGCATACGGTAGTAAACCACCGAACAGCGCTAACCTCCTCTTAGCAGCTGGAACCAGAGCTTTGATGCTTGAATGAATCCATGCAGGCTTAGATAGCGTGCCTGTGCCATGTGAAAGCTGTATTAAGAAGGTTTAAAATGTGATAGATAGCACCGCTTACTGTTATCTGTGTGTGAGAGATCAGGTTTTACAAGGACTTCCTAAATCCTACGGGTTTTAAGAGCTGCATTCCCACAGCTCAACCTGCCCATGTGTGTGTGATTACCACACAGCGCTGTTTATTCGGTTTAGAGCGTGAAGGCTTTTCTTGATCTACCTGTGTGGATGTTTATAGGTGGGAGTTCTAGAGAGTTTTATGACCTGCAGGAGCAGCATAGAGAGAAAACTCTTCCTCTGAACCAGACGATGCCCTGAAAGTCCATAAACTCATGCCACGCTAAACGAGCTTTTAAACGCACACCAAATATAAAATTCCATAAAACGTTTTTTTCCATTTCTTTTTTAGAACAAAAATGGCCCTTTTTATAACTTTGCCAAAGGGGTAAGATGTCAGGATGGAGTCTTTGTCTTTTTTTTCCCTGTCTCTCCGTCTTTCTTCATTGTTTACACTGTCTTGCTTAGCTGGAGGAGGTTTCAGACCGCAGACCAGCGTGTTGCACTTGGACTAAAGTGGAGCAGCAACATATTCTCCCTCTCAGTCACATTCAAAACAATCCAGCAATCACTCCTTTAGTGCTGATTACATTGGCAAGTCTTATAGCTCAGATCCACTATCTTTATTGGGGCAAAGTGTGTTATTTAGAAAAATTTATAACACGATGATTTTAAAGCAGCGATTATTTATAACGATGATATTATTTTAGATTAGGATCACACTAAGGAGGTAGAATTGCTCTGATCTCTATCTCTATCTCTCCATCTCGCTCACACACCCTTTTCTAAACTTCTCCCAGCTGTTCTTTACACTGCAGTTGAGAAATTAATGTCTGACATGGTCTTCTGAGAATGACTATGAGTTATGACAGTCCTTGAGCAGGCGAATGTGCTGTCTTTAGTTTTTGCTCTCCCCCCACACACTGTCTATCTCATCATATTTCAGTCAACCGCACGTTCCCAACACAAAGACTCTCTCTGGATTGAGTGCCGTGGGGCGGGGGGACTCACTGTTTACCATAAGGCCTATTTTTATTCTATTACGAACTTGACTATGTGTGATGCATACCGATGCTAATGTCTACTATATGAATGAAATATCTTTTGAATGAAGCAAGCTATTTTTGTTGGTTTGTTTTGAAATGGACCTGCTGATATATATAGGGGTCCAAAAGTCTGAGACCAGTAACAATTAAATTAGTATTTTAATGCATTTTATATGTAATACATTGTTTTCCGCATAACATTTTTTATTATTTTGCTCAAGCAAGAACTTTTCAAAGCTTTTCGCATGGTCAGTGTCATAAATGTCCATATATGATTAGTGATTTAGTCCTATTTAAAGGATTAGTTCACTTTCATATTAAAATTTCCTGATAATTTACTCACCCCCATGTCATCCAAGATGTTTATGTCTTTCTTTCTTCAGTAGAAAAGAAATTAAGGTTTTTGATGAAAACATTCCAGGATTATTCTCCTTATAGTGGACTTCAATTGGCCCCAAAAAGTTGAAGGTCAAAATTACAGTTTCATTGCATCTTCAAAGTGTTCTACACGATCCCAGATGAGAAAAAAGGGTCTTATCTTGCGAAACGATCGGCCATTTTCTAAAAAAAAATAAAAAATAATATACTTTTAACCACAAACGCTCATCTTGAACAGCGTGATTTTTTTCCCCAAACGGTTCAGCGGAAATCCCCGCCCTGCAACCAATTTCATTGGCTGAGGTTACAGTGACGGGTAGGTTTAGGGATCAGGGTTGGGTGTAGGCAATCGTTATTGTTATTGACATGCCCAATGAAATGTTTAGAATCGGCACAAGGGTGGGATTTCCGCTGAACTGGTTTGGGGAAAAAAATCACGTGAATTGAACAAGCTCTCTTCTTCTTCTTCTTCTCTATTAGAATTCCGGCAGTGTAGACGCTGCTAAGTGTATTACTGCCCTCCACAGGTCAAAGTTTGAACTAAATTGTCATATACAATATGCTAGTTCAAGTATATAACAATTAGTTCAAACTTTGACCTGCATGTGGACATTAGCTCATCCATGAATATGATTTCTGATCGAGTCTCATCAGATTCTTTTTGAAGACAACACCTCCCATGATTCTGTGAAATCAAGGCGTCATCTAGTTACGCCTTTGTTTTGAATAAGTGACCTCTAGCGGCGAATTACATATTGAACCAAACTCAGATTCTTTTAAGTGGGCCAAAATGTCTTCTGTTTTTTTGTCACCAAAATATTTATGTATATTATATAATATTAGTTAATAAAGTTAAGACCATATATATATATATATATATATATATATATATATATAATATATATTTTTTTATATTATATTATATATCACATGATGAAACACATACTATATGTAAAGCCCATACACTTACACTACAAATGCTTCACGTATGTTGAGTGTGATTCAGAGGGAGTGTTTGGGTGTGGATTTGGAGAATTACAGTCAAGTTATTTGGTAAGAGCACTTCCAGGAAAAGAAAACAGTGGCTGCAGAAAGACCAGTTCCTGAAAATTAGGCACATGGCCAAATGAAGCCTCGCTCAAAAACGTCTTATGTGCGCACATGTATCATGCATCTTTTAAACTGTCAGACCTCTGATCTCTGAATATTTGATGTTCACTCAGGATATCTGCTTCTTTTTCTGTACTTATTTTGACACTGTTTCTCTGAAAGTGAAGGCAGACTTCATGCTCTTTCCTTCTCTCTTTATTCATTTAATGATGACAGAAGGAATGATGGTGATGTCTTGAGGTTCAAGGTTCAGTTCACCAGAGGAAAACCCATTTGTCACGGGTAACATACGGTTCAGTGCAAGTAAGCCACGGGGTTATTAGCGAGTCATACTAGCATGTGTCATCAACCCTCTTGACGGTCTGGAATTTTATCTCCCGTTCTAAACACACAGCTGTGCTAAAGTCCTCCAATGTGTGTTTTTTATTTTTAAACGTAACATTCTTGATTTTTCACCGACTTGGAATGCAATGTTTTTGTGTGCCTGTTTTGTTTAAATGAACATTGTTAGGCTCCAGATGGCGGTTATCTTAATGTCTTTTGGCTTTCAAGTCCTTCACAATACACTCCCTTATTCACCCTGTGCTCACTATCTATTCTTCTTCCCCTTGTCCTTCTACCCTCCCTTTCTCTTTCTCTATCCTGCTTTCCTTTAACCTGTATGTAGGGAGTGACAGAACTGTGAGATATCACTCGCGTTCAGCCTCGGTCAGTTTGACTGTACAGTAAACATTTACACCATTACTTTTATGTTCTTAACAGATACTGTCTCACAACATATATAAAAGACAAAGCAGTATACGTATAATATCTTTTGTAGATGGCAAATAGCATTATTATTATTATTAATATTCATTATTACAGCAGTCAAGCTCAGAAAGACAGATCAGAGCTTAATGATTGTATTTCACAGTCTGCTAAAAAGTGGGTGAGTGAGTTAGTCTCTGTGTGTGTGTGTGTGTGTGTGTGTGTGTGTGTGTGTGTGTGTGTGTGTGTGTTCTTGTTAATAAGCTTTTGAGTTGAAAGAAGGCAGTGAGTGTATTTTAACAGTGCAGTGGTATTGGGGATCCAGACTGGCTTGTAAACATGATGGTGTTCCGCACCCATACGTCAGAGCACACAAACAAAGGGCATGAACCAGATACAAGCACACACACTGCAAAGTCTTGTTAAATCTCATAAAATGGATGTGGCTTGCATGCAAAGTGAAATTAAGCTATGAAACATGGCCTTGTCACGTTCTGAGTAATAACACACAAGCTCTTAAAGGTAAAGTGTCATTTTTGTAGCACTACAAGGATTTGCAATCGGTTTACTTGAGCTGCTCAACTGGGCCATAACAACATGTATCAATAATGTCAGTGCTGGGTAGATTACTTACAAACTGTAATCCATTACTGAATACAAATAAGATGATGAAAATAGTTTAATTCCTCATTTGTAAGTCACTTTCGATAAAGCATCTGCTAAATGAATAAATGTAATGTAAACTATTACATATTCTACACATTTTAGGTAATATCATCTGATTACTTTTCGAGTACTTTTGTGAGCTAACTAATTTGAATAGTATAATTTTGTCACATATTAATATAAAAATGCAAAAAAAAAAAAAATGTTTATTCCACTTTGTAATCAACAACGTGAAGTGCATTCAATTTCTCAAACTGAGGTTGGTGTAGTAACTGCAGGGGGTTCATAAATTGACGAAAAGCTAATAATTAAATCTTAAAAATATTAAATAAATAAAAAAATATATTCTAAATTAAAACATTCAAAATAAAACACTAAAAAATATTTTACTTGTTTAAGCTGTGTGTCCTAACTGTTCTTGTGTGTGCAATTCCACAAAACTGGAAAACTTTTTGAACATATGAAAGAAATTGGCTTTTTTAGAAAGAAAAATTTAAAAGATTAGGAAGACTTTTAAAAATCAGAATAATTACACTCTAAAAATTGCTTGGTTAAAAACAACCCAAGTTGGGTTGAAAATTGACAAACCCAGCGATTGGGTTGTTTTAACCCAGCAGTTGGGTTAAATGTTTGCGTGCTGTGCAGTTTTATTTAACCCTATTGTTTAAAAATGTCTATATGGCTGGCTTAAAATAAACCCAAAATAGGTTGGAAATTAAAAATCAGACACATAATTACTAGAGTCAACAATAATAATCAAAAGTTGAACATTAATTAATAAGCAATTTAATAAATGATTATTGTTTAATTATTATTCATTAAACATATTAATAAATGTTCATTTCCAACATACTTTGGGTTCATTTTAAGCAAGCAATATAGTAATTTTTAAACAATAGTTGAGTTAAATAAAACTACCCAGCATGTTGGTCAAACGTTTAACCCAACCACTGGGTTTGTCCATTTTCAGTAATCATGTAATCAATAAAAAAGTAACTGTAGTCTGAAATGTATTTTAAAATGTAACATCTAATAAGTATTACATTTTAGGATTATGTAATCCAGATTACATATAATCAGTTACTACCCAGCACCGTACATATGTTCATGCTCATTTTTCGTATTTTAGATACTTTTGCTGTTATATATTTTGCCATTCTGTTGGTGCATGTAGTGAAATTACATACTTTTCCTTTAGCTTACCTTTGAAGTGATAGTTCACCCCAAAACGAAAATTTTGTCATCATTTACTCATCTCATGTTGTTTCAAACTTGTATGAGTTTCTTTCTTCTGTTGAACACAAAATAAGATATTTTGAAGAATGTTAGTAACCAGACATTTGATGTTAGCCATGGACTTTCATACTATTTTTTTCCTGCTATGAAAGTCGATGGCTACTCAAATTTATTTACCATTATATATTTGTTATTTTCTCACCTGTACCCTTCTCTATGTTCCATACACTACTTATCCATATCCAGCAACAATTTAAGAACTTTAAGAACCAGCGGAGAAAGCTCATAGAGTGCATGCACTCAACTTGTTTTGTCTCTAGATTGCACTGGATTTGGAAACCTCCCCAATTTTACAGCTTCTACTGTAATATAATACTAAATGTTGGCAGGTGGACACTGTGTGGGATATATTAACTGACCTGTGCTGCCTGGTCAGTCTGATAGCCATCTATGCTTACATCAGGCCGAACTGCTGTCGGATGCTCAGCATTGCTTGCTTATAAAAACAGGAAGGATTTTGTAATCAGCCACTGGCACGTGGCTGTTGTTCCCATTCCAGACTCCTTTCACCACTAGGATGATTGTGTTTACTTATTTTCATTTCCCTAAATGAACAGGCCTTTTTATGATTTTTCCTTGACTTAGATATTGACAAATATGTCAAAAAGTGCTCATCTTGACATCTGACAGGATGACGATAAGGAGGTGTATTAGTTTCAGAGAGTCTGTGATTATTTTGCACATATATACAAATAGCACATTTTCATGCATATGCCTTTGATGTTCAGTGCTTGTCTATCAAGGACAGCAGTTGGGTTTTCATATTCCACGGCGGAATGGCAGTTATGTAAGAACGTGCACCGGCACGGAATTTCATGGTGGCAGATGACGAATCCCCGAGGACTTCGATCACTCTCTTAGCTCTCAGTTCAATGTGTCTGTGCGCTTAACACGACATGACAAAGTGTGCTGAGGATCTAGGTCAGCTTTTTTAAGTTTTCTACCATTCTTCACTCTCTGTGTGCGTTAGACATACAATCCAATGTTTAATTAGGTGACATTCAGCTGGAAATTCAACTGCAATTGAGATTTTTTTTTTTCTTGAATTCCTTTTATAAATTCAAACTAAGCCTTCTCCACACCTCCCTGATGTGTTTCATTATAGAATGCTCTTGAACAGAAGTTCTCAGTATGAGATTGTGGGCTGGTGCTACATCAAAGTAGATCAGCATGAGCCCTAATATCAACAGCTGGCAGCTGTTCGCAAAGGCAGTCCAGAGGTGAGTGGGTTCTACATGATCCTTATATGTTTAATGCAACCCCTCTGCCACACCAGTGGTCCATCCTACCTCATGATATCCAGATGCCACAGCTGAGGTGGAAACATAAACTAGGTCCTGCCTTTAGTCTCTGATCTGATGCCCTGGTCTGCACCCAGCACCACTTTTGTGGCTGAAGTGATGCATCTTTTCAAGCATATGGATTGCTCTTTGTCAGCACAGGTGGTAGCCAAAGCATTAGTCATTTTATAGATCTGCCATGTTTGAGATTGAGAAAGATGAGTCTTTGCATAGGAGAAGGTCTAATCATGATAATTATGACAAACACTGGTGTTAATATGCAGCTCAAATTATTTTGATCTGATTTTTTAATTCTTGCAATTCCCATTACATCCTGTTTATACAGTATTCCTTTTTTATGCACACATTTTTTTTTTTAGCATTTTCTTCTGTTTGTTTTTGTTATTTTTCTCCTTCACCCATACATTAATAGACATTAATAAAAAGGTATATGAATGAATATGTACAAGACATATACTGTACATCACCATTTTTTAACATATGATCGAAAATACAGTAAAACAGTATTTTGTGAAATACTAATACAATTTAAAATAACGGTTTTCTGTTTTAATATATTCTGAAGTATAATTTATTCAAGTGATATTCAATATTTAAATAAAAAAATATTTAAACAATATTTAATATAATTAATATATTAATATAAATATTAATATGATCAATTAAATACATATTTAATTTAATTTAACCACTTCTTTCACTTCTTTTTTGTGTTGGTTTAAAATTGCATACAACTGCTTTAATTCAGTTTGGTCATTAGAGACTTGTTCTATTAATCAGGGACTTTTCTCATCCCACATGTTTTTTTTTGTTTTTGTTTTTGTTTTTTTACCTTAAGGAAAAATTGAGTACATGAGATAAAAATGGAAGCACCATAACAGATGTGGAGTGAACAATGCTTGTTCTTCAGACAACAGCAGTATTGTGCTTTATTTAGAGTTTCCAATGATGGACGTTCAAGTAACATATACCAAAAGTGCCATTGAAAGTGATTAATAGCTAGGAATTAAGAAAACATATTAAAGGGGTCAGATGATGCTATTTTACAAATTCATTATTTTGTTTATTGGGTGTTATAGAATAGGTTTTTATTTTGTTATTAATTACTCACCCTCATGTCGTTCTACACCCGTAAGACTTTTTTCATCTTTTGTTTAGAATCAGTGGTTCAGAGCGTGTATCAAACTGCCAAAGTCACGTGATTTCAGCAAACGCGGCTTTGTTATATCATAAGTGTTTCGAGATTTCAATGGTTCACCACTGGGGGGCGTGACTTTGGCAGTTTGATACACGCTCTGAACCACTGATTCAAAACAAAAGATCCGTAAAGCTTCGAAGCTTCATGAAGCAGTGTTTTGAAATCGCCCATCACTAGATATTGTTGAATAAAGTCGTTATTTTGTTTTTTTGGTGCACAAAAAGTATTCTAGTCGCTTCATAACATTAAGGTTGAACCACTGTAGTCACATGAACTGTTTGAAATATATCTTTAGTACCTTTCTAGGCATTTAAAAGTGGTAATTATCTTGCTGGCAATGGAGGCCTCACTGAGCCATCGGATTTTATGAAAAATATCTTAATTTGTGTTCCGAAGATGAACGAAGGTCTTACGGGTGTGGAACGACATGAGGGTGAGTATTAAATGACAGAATTTTCATTTTGGGGGGAACTAACCCTTTAATGTTCAAAAAAAATTCACATAGTGAACATAATTGCAGTATCTCTATTCTGTATGGAACTCGCTGATTGAGTTCCAGTTTGTACAAAGCCCCTCTAGCCGAAAAGTCCAGAGTGCTCTGATTGGCCAGATGATCCAGTGTGTTGTGATTGGCCAAGACACCAGCATCCATCACCCCTTACCATAATCGCGAGCTTCAGCTTCCAATACTTTTAAAGCAATTGTAAACAAACAGTTATTGTCATCATTTTTACCGTATCAGTTTGAGCCAGAGTCAGATTCTGAATATGCATATAATCAACCAGATCGATCGGAACCATCTTGTACAAAAGTACGACTTGTGCGTTACCAGCGTTGTACTGAACAGCCAGTGTGTGTGTAATAAATCTTAACCACTGATTCCTAATTTCATCCAGTTTTGGAAGGCCAAACCAAAGGGGATTTGCTTTCGCACCAAAACATTGTAGGCAGGTCTGGAGCAGTGTTCTCTGTTAGATAGAGTAAATCCCTTTGTGGGAGACTATGAGGTTTGTAACCTTGCAGATCTTTTATATGCACAAACAGATACATTACACGCTAAAGGAAAAGGAAAACATTTAAAAAAAGCATCAAATGACCCCTTTTAACTGGAATGATTTAAATCTCCAATTCCAGTCAAATAACAATGATTTTTTCCATGTGTTCTTAACGCCTACTGTGTCACAGTTTCAGTTCTGTCAACAATAACAGCATTGCCGCCTTCAATCATTGCTCAACTTTGTATGCAAATCATCTAGGCCTAAATATCTAAAAAATGTTCTCCCTGGTTTCTCAATTTCCTTTTTAACAGACTTGTGTGTCAACAGCAATCAATGTGGAGACAGTCAACCCGTTTCGGTCAAACAAGTTTGAGGAATGGATAACTCCACGACCTGGTATTTGGCTCTGAGGTGGCATGGGTCCAGTCACCACAGGCCACTCTGCAATTCCCAAAATAGTCACTCTAAATTATAGGTTCACTTTGGACCCAAAAAGTGCAGAGCCTGATTTCAGTGAATGTTAAGAATATGTCTATGAACACTAGTGGTTATTCCAGAAGATCTGAGTTTGGAAACTTTCTTTTATGCAATTAAGGAACTAGCAAACCCCTGCAATGTTTTCCAACTCAAAACCACAAGTCTGTATTTTGGTGTTTTATTCAGTCTGGCAGAATAATAAGATGTCTACGGGAGAGCCACAGTATTGTAAGGTATGTCAGCCCGCAAACACCTACTTTATCTTTAAAATGTAAAGCTGAGATTAATCTATTTGCTCTTGTGTTTAGTTTGTGTTTCATGTTAATTGCAGATAGGAATTTTCAGTCTTCAACACAATATATGATATAGTCTGTTCAAGCAGTTGAGTTTTTCATGCTTCATATTTATAAAGGCGCCCCCTTGATCTATTTACAGATTAACTGGAAGCCAATTAAATAATCTGTCTGACAGTTTCTAGTTGACAGGCTGTAAATGCCAAGTGAACCAGATCAGAGCTGAGCAGACAGTCCAAGGTGAAGCACATTGGCCAAGAGGCACTGAAACCTTGAGTGGTAGACAATCTCTCTGTTCACCACGCCAAGTTGTGTATGTGTATGATTGAGCTAAAGGGGCTGGAGCTATGCTAGCTATCACAGCTGATTGATTGTCCTCCAAAGCCCATTACCTTGTGTTCTGTTTCAGGCTGCCAAGCATTTCCCCTTTGCTCCCGTTGACACTGGCTAAGCAAAACATTTCAACACTTCATCTGATATTAATTAGTAATCACTTAGCCTGTACGTCATATAGAAATTAAGATAATACATATACTACACACATCCAGTAGCTATTTAATATAATTTATTATGCTAATAATAGGTTGTTTTATAATGATGGTATGTCCTTTATGTTTCACAGAAGTAAAAATGCTCTTTTTTTCAATGAGAGACTTAAAATATTTTAAGATATGACTTTTTTATAACTCCTACTATAATGGTTTCCAGGCACACTAATGTTCATTAATTGTTATATACACTGTAAAAAAAATTTGTTTCAACTTAAAAAAGTAAGTGTTCGTGCTGCCTTAAAATTTTAAGTTCAGTTAACTTGAAATGTGAAGTTGTACTAAGAGACAACTTGGATATTTGAGTTGACTAAACTTAAAATATTAAGGCACTTACTTTTTTTTAAGTTGAAACAACAACAACAATTTTACAGTGTAGGTTTGGCTTGATTTATTCAATCGCAGTAGGTATTTGGAAGAATTTCCACATATCTTTAAATGAATTTTTTGTACCTTTGTATTGTGTGTTTTTTCTTTCGCGAAACAGACACTGGTAGACCGGACACTACCTCTTCTTGTACAAGCTATGGCTTTCCTTAATGCTGTTTATCCGAACTTTAGTGGAAGGGAGGCAGACTTAAACAATGGCTAGATTTACAGGAAGCAGATAAGCAGCAACTAGGTAATTTAAAGGCTGTTGGAATTATCACAAACATTGGTCCATGACCTTCAGAGTTACTTCTGCAGATGTGTAAGTGTAGGGTGACCTCACTAAACAAACCGATCTCACTGGAAACACAAGTAAACCACAGCTTCGATCAACTCTGGTGATATCAATAAGAGAAGTAAAATGGGAGCGTGTATTGAAACTCCAACAACCTACTCCCATTCCAAAAACCTTGTGTGGATTCTGTTATATGGAACATCTGTGTCAATATTATTAGATCCGTCAGCCTTTTTGTGCTTTTAAATTGCTCAAAGCAAACCACTTTCCATCTGAGAATGGTCAGCCACGAAAACATTCAGGTATGGGGGAGCGTGTGTGTGTGCTACTGAACTACTTGAAGCGTCCAAGGAAATATTTTAGCCCACACTTTCCTGGAACTTGACTTGAATCATTGAAGGTTTGCAAACAAACAACTAAAATGCATTGATTTTAAGGATTAAAGCAATAAATGTATTAATAATTGATCAAGTAATCATTATCCAATGTGTTATGAAACCGCCATGAAGTTTTGTGCCAATTTAGAGTACACTAGATAATTCTATTTATGGTTTACTACAGTGCTGTTCTCATAAAGTATGACTGAACTAATACTGTTGTTGACCTTTTCAAAATCAGGGATGAATTATAGTAATCTGCTGGCTTCCACATAGTAAGATTTTCGTTTTTGACACATGGGACACTGTACAGTGATTTGATACAGCCCCTCCATCTCCACATTTTGGGCCTCTTGTTCACATAGGCATTGATTGGTTCCTCTCTTTGGCAGTCTGTTCTGCTATACTGTATGTTAATTAATTGCAAATGCTTACACACACTTTGTAAATATATATGGTAAACAATATATTGACACTACTGTAATCTGAAGTCACTATGTTTGGCAATACTGTTTCGGGCATCTATTTTTTTCAGTACTAATATAATAAATAATAGATATACTAAATGATTTGTTGATTAACTGTTAAGATCAGATGGATTAAATGCTAGTCATTAAAATGAATAGATGCAAATGAACAGTTTTATTTTTGCTTTTCGTTGTACTTGTACAATGACAATAAAGTATCTTACAACATTATGAATTAACGTTTTATTTAAAATAATTAAAGTAAAGATGAAGCACTTTTAGGTGTATTATTATGTACAAAGTAAACTGAAAATATGCAGATTTTATTTTTATTTTTATAAATGCATTTTTGAGAGTATTGAACCATTTACTTAAAGTCGCCATGAAACCAAAGTTTTCTTCCCTATTGTGATGTATATCCAAGTGGAAAGGCTCTCGAATGAAAAATTGTTGGGTGGGACTTGATTTTTTCGATCAGGAATTGATTGGATGGTTGGATCGTTGTGGTTTTCTATTGCTGTGATGTCATGTGAGTGACAGGTTGTCCCGCCCTCGTGATGCCAGTAAATACATCATCAAAGAAGAGATGTTTTTTTTTTTTTTTTTTTTTGATTAAAGATTTTGAGGGCACACGATTTTTTTAAAAGCATATGCATAAATAGATAATTTATAAGAAATACTTCAATATGCCAAAAAAACAAAACAAAAAAACAAGAATTTCCCATTTGAATTTCATGGTGACTTTAAAAAAAAAGGTAAAAATGGTAAAATATTATTAATTCAAAGTGTATCTCCTACTAAAAACTCTTAAAGCTTCTTAAGCTGGTCTCCGACTCCCAGGTTGGTCTGTTTATAGGTTTTAGTCTGGCTGCCCAGCTGGGACATGCTGAGAGACTAAACCGTAAGCTGGTTTAAATTGGGGGGTTTCCCCCAGCAGGGTAAAAAACTTGATTGACAATGTTTGTTTATGCATTTTCCATCAATAATCAACAGTTGTAGTTATCAAAGGTCATATGTCCAGCATGAATAAGCCTCAGTATGGGTTTGTGTAATAGTGGAATGGGATGGGGTGGGTGGGGTATGTTACAGTCTCGTCAGTAAAAGTTTACCCACACGCTGGGAGGAACCATTCCCCTCGCCAGCCGACCCACACAAGACACATTTGAGCTCAATTCTCTCCCTCTCCTCTGCACAACCTTTCCCTCAGATATGCTCAGCACAGAGCGGATTCAACACACTACATCAGGAACTAAACACGGTCCTCGAAAAGAGCACATCTAAGGTACGTGGACGTTACGTTTTACTGAAATATATTAACAAATTTCAAAATGGGCTTATTGACGAGGCGATTAAACGCGATTTCAGCTGCTGACGTTAGTAACACTGACCCGTTCAATAAACGCAGGGAATGAAGCGTCTATTAAGGGATGAACTTGTGAGATAACGGACTCGTGCATCTATCGTCCCGTAGGCTAATGCCCCTGCGTCTATCACAGAATAAATGACCACGAATACCGCTGGAATGATATTGTGGACTGAGATAAATTGCATTGATGATTATCAGCTAATTTGTTGCTTTCCGCTGTGGAAAAAAAAAATAGTCCAGAAGGCAGACAGCTTGCTGCTTGTCTGTGAATTGTGTGGTTAGGGGTCGGGCGCAGTGCGCAAGATGTGTGCTACATTAGCGAGGTAAAGGGTGAAGTGAGCAGATTGTGTAGTGCAGAGGAGAAATGAGCTTCACGTAACATGTCATTATAACTTTGATGTCAAGTTATGTGCACACGGATTCTCTGTATCCTATTTCAGAAGTGCTCAAATCCACAGCAACCACCAACTGTTTCTTTTTTAATGTTTAAAACAACATGCATGGTTCACTATACACCCACGCCATGCATTTTGGTGTCACTCGCGCGATCCATATTTTGAAAAGATGGGGGGGTGGGGATTTTGTTTAACCTCCTAATTAGCATAAGTCTTTTTAAATATTAACAGGTTCTGTTTTAATCACATTTTCAAACTTTTCAACAACCATAAAAGTTTGGTTTTAAGTTAGCGAATTCCCACCTGGCGGTAAAAAGACACTGGCCAACACAAATCGCGGTCGTCAGGAGATAAACATAACAACATCGGTTGGCACTAGAGTTAAGGCCCGTTCACGTCCACATAAACGCACGATATCGTTCTGTTTATTTTAAGCACGCGCTGCAGTTCTGTCATCTGCTGTTTTAAAGGTGCAGTGTGTGAATTTTAGCGGCATCTAGCGGTGAGGTAGCAAACTGCAACCAACGGTAGCTCACCCCTCCCTTTCGAAGCAAAATAGAGAAGCTACGGTGGCCGTCTGGCTGACACAAGTCAAAGATGTCGTCGTCTGAGACACTGGAGAGTATGTTAGCCAGTCAAGCAATGAGGTTTCTTCTTACTTCTAACAAAGAACGGTGTCTGCTTCTAATAAACCAGACGACTACTACTACTTTTTCTTCGTGCATATTCAACGTAGTGACGATGCAAGCTGCCTCTAAAAACACGAACAATTTAGAAGAACAACATAGGGATGAAACGCACTCTGTAGAGTGTTTGTCCATTTAGGGCTGCTGCAGAAACATGCCGGCACAAAATGACGACTTGACGTGGAGGGGGGACCCGCGGTGTATGTAGATAGAAATGGCTCATTCTAAGGTAATAAAAACATAATGGTTCATTATGTAAGGTCTTTATACACCACTGAAAACATAGTTATGTATATTATATTGCATTCCTGTCAATAGATCCTCCCAAATTTTACACATTGCACCTTTAAATGGGCTCTTTAATGCAGGGTGGATTCTGATTGGCTGTCAATGTTTTTATCGTTCATCAGCTAGAAAAAAAAATAGTGAAAATGATTCCAACGATATCATTTCTCTGTGCCGTTATCATTGTGTCACAGACTCTGCTATTCTTTTAAATTTAGAATGTTTTTTAAAAATAGGGGTGAATTCAGGTTGATTGGGACACTTTTGCTCAGAAAAAGTGTCCCACTCAACCTAAATTCACCCTATATCTTTATTGTTATTGTTATAGTAGTTATTAACAAAAGGAACATTGAAAACCTAAAAAATAAAAGTTGTAAAGTTGACTGGGGACAAAACAAAACAAAAACAGTTTAGGTGGCGCAAGATGAAGTCGACCTCTCTGAAAACAATGTTATTCACATATTACCCTATGTGAATGGAGATCTGGCAGCTTCTATTGGTTGTGTCAGCAGTTGTTGTTAAACTGTTCAGACAAAACAACCTCCTGCTGTGTTGACACCGGCTGGTTATAGTGAATAACATCAAAGGGCATGTGTCTCACATGCAGAGGAAGCGACCTGTGTCAGTTTGCGGGATGCAAACAGTGAGGTGCGAGGTCAACAACTCTGCGGCGGATGGTACAGTAACTCCAACTCAATTGGGAAGCTACTGAAGGGCTCCTTTTGGTGGTGCTTTTGACCTTGACTTGTGTAGATGCCAGCAGAGCAGAGGAGTCTGGTTTAGAATGAGCTCTTATCTATGTGATGAAATGAGCCCTCGTTTTGTGATCAGAGTGGAATTGGTACAATGTACAACAGGTCTTTTGATTGCCAAGGTCCTGTTTAGAGGCTGTTGGAAAGGACCTAATCAAGCATATCTCTCTTCGGTTTACAGATCTTTGTTTTCAAAAGCAAGAATGTAGGCTATTTGTTATATAAAGCTGTGCATGTTGGAAGCTGTTGTAAAAGGTGAAGAAATACAACAAATGGTCACTCCACAATAAAATGTGAATAGGTCAAGTTGAGGCCAAAAGGATCAAATGATCAAACAAAGGTGTAATATGAGGGAAAGATAGCTAAATATATTAGTCTATCACAAATTTCCCCCCACAGTACCCCCTTTGTTTGATTATTTGATTATTTTATATAAATCATGCCTATTTTGTAGGCAGTTACTCTAATTAAAATGTATTAGCCAATTTCACATATAGTTATCCATAAAAATCCATATTGGTTGACCTCAAGATGTGGTTTTTCTTTCACAGAACTTTATCTTCATCAAGTGACACTGAACTAGAAACATGTACATCCAAAATAGTCTACTTAAGTATTCTTAAATCTAAAGAAAAGGGAGGGCAATGGAAGGACAGAAGAGGAAGAGAGCTGAATCACAGCATCACTTATCTAGTGGTACGTGGAGAAAAGGCTGGAGTCTGTTTCCTGGAAATGTGGAAATGTGCTGATACCGCTGATGCACACATGCAGTTGGTCACATTTAAGTGGTGAGGGCTGTTCATTACTGAACAGACTGATGACATTATTCTTTCCTAATTTTAAAAACCGCTCAGGTCATCATTCAGATGTATTAGGTTTCAGTGGAATTTTGGGTACTTTACAGTGGTGCGGTGTTTTGATGTTATGTAGTTTCATTTGTGAATATGCATAGAGCATACAGGTCCTCATCCATAATAGAGATTAATGAATTGAATTTCCTCATTCAGAAAACAGAGAATGTTCTCACAATCTCCTTTGTAGTAGCATAGGGTAAATCTTTACACAGGTTCCCATGCAGATCATGAATGTAATCAGATTTATTTCATAGTAAATATTTGGCCATTGCTCATTCAAAGAATAGATAACATCAAAGTAGGTTTGTTTTTAATTTTTGCCTGTTTTGAAAAACAAAACAGAAAGAGAACAGGAGAAGATACCGTAAGTTCCAAATTTGTGACACTGAATTTGAAAATCTGTGAATTAGGGCTGTGCGATTAATCATAATAGATTTTTCTATTTCGGCTTCCAACGATTATGAAAAGATAATTAACGTTAAACGATTATTGTGCCGCTGCCACATTCCGCCCAGCGCACCATCCTTTCCTAAACAGTGTTATTAAAAGTGCATTAAGCCGCGAAAGAGATACTGTTCCCTAGGCGGCCTTCTGCATTCGCGCGTTAGCAAAGTATACTGTGGGCTTTGGATACGCGCCTGTATGACCAAATAGCGCACACACAAAAAATGTCGAAATGCCGCTTTGGTGAGTATCCTCGTAAACACATTCAGTTATGTATTAAATTAATGTAAACAGTTGAGAAAGAAAAAGCATGTGTAACAGTATATTGGATCTGTGCATCTCTTAAAGTGACAGCAGCCTAATAAATGTGCTGTAGTCATTAATGTTAATCAAATAACAATAGACAAAGATAAAATCACTCACTTCTCTTTAATGAATAACTTTTGTAGTTTTAATAAGGATTAGTCTATTTTTAAAGTATACAGCAGTGTTATATTTTACATTTGTTTACTTTATTCAATTACATAGCCTATCTGAATACCACCTTTAGTACATATTCCTGAAAAACCTAAAGTATTGTTTATTTAATTTGTATTTTTGTTCTGTTGTATTTATTTGTTGGTTTTGTTTGTAATTAGTTTCTTTGTTCTTATTGTATTGCTGACTGTTTACTTGTCTTCTCTAACTGTTTTGAGGACCTTTTACTTACATTCGTTAATCTAGTATTAGTTTTTGCTGAAGTATCGATAATTGTGAAATTTCACTGATATTTAAAATTACACATATCATGAAATAAGACTTTGATCATATGGCGTTAAATAGTGGTTAAACGGATCGTTGTTGATCCGTGATCCGTATGGACCAAGCCCCACACGGTTCGGCACGCATGTGATTCGCGGATCAATTGCAAGTTTAACCGCAATAGAGTGAAAGGTTATCATTTACACGTGTTTTGTCGTGCTAGTTTACACATTAAATAGATATAAAACCATTCCAGCGCTAGAAGAGGCAAAAGAGGGTTTAATTCGGTATCGCACGCCACGCTGTTATCGGTGTGCACAGACGCACATACATACAAGGCTCGCGCGCACAGAGAGAGAGAGGCGCGTTACAGATAGCTCGCAAACTCCAAATTGATTTCTCTTTCGCGTCCTAAATGTACTTGGATGGACACATACACGCATTATGTCAGTCAAAATCAGTCAGTATTCTCGTAAACACATTCGGTTATGTCTTAAGTGAACAAGGTGAGAATTCGGATGTGTATCTATCGGATGTGAGTATGCATGGAGTCTTACTCTTAAAGTGACAGCAACCTAAAAATAGCTGCTGCTGTTGTCTGTCATGTAAATCAAACAGCAAAACACAGCTTTAACAAAGATTATTTTAAATTTATACAGTGAACAGTGTCATTTTACATTTAATTACTACATTTCTGTACATGAAAATTAATACTACAGTTAGACCTTATACTTTATTTGTAACTTTATGATGTATTTATCTATGCTTGTAATTGGTGTACAGTATTTGTTCTTTTTACAGTCTGTTCACTTGCCTTTAATAATGTATTAGTTAGGCTAGTAGTTTCTGCTGTGGTATCGGAGTAGTTAAAGTGGGCTAAGTAATAAATGGAAAGTTACACCCCACCCCCCAATTTATTTATTTTTTTTGTGCTGATCCGAAAAATGATCCGATCCGTGACTTAATAACCGTGATATGATCCGAACCGTGAGTTTTGTGATCCGTTAAACCACTAGTGTTAAATAATTGTGATTTCAATTTTGACCAAAATAATCGTGATTATGTTTTTGCCATAATCAAGCAGACAAACTGTGAAACAAGTTTGATATACTACTAAACTACCAAATGATTTACAATAGTTTGAGTTCACGCATATTGTTCGAGGGTGCAATATTATGTAAAAGACAAGCTTTCCCCTACAAATTCCTTATATATTGCATAGTAATGAAAGCTGGGGATCAACAATTTAACTGTTTTAAGATCAGAAGCTTTTTGGTTGTGATAAACATTTAACAAGCAAAGTGCAACCATCTGCAGATGAAACTGTGCAATGAAAGAGCGGCCAAATAGTAATTAAAAGAGATGCAGGGTAAAGGATTGGTATATAGCTCTTGCATATGATGAAGTCATACATTAGAGGCCTTAAACTCATATGGAAAACAGATGGACCGCTGAACTTTACTATATGCTCCTGTATGGATTTCTCTGGTCAAATACATTAGCCTGAGATGATTAAGCTCAGGGGAGGAATAGAAACCGATAAGGATCACTGGTCAGCTTTTTTCCTATGATTATAACAGCAACCTTCTTCACTGTTCAAGGTTTGAAGGGTATGAGTAGAAGTATAGCACTATTAAATACTGGTGGTATTAGGTGGGCTATTCAGTTTTAAGTGTCATTACTTTGGCATTTATTTGTTAATACTAAACTGTAGGCTTTTATTTTGCTATTGCAGTTTCAGTGATAGTCTGAGCAGGGCTATTCAACTGGCGGCCCGCGGGCCAAGTCCGGCCCAAGGGCACCCACACCACTAATCCTACCCAAGACTATCAAGCGTATTATATGCACGCCATAAAGTGCGTATCATGTGAGATTACACGCACGTACTATTGATACGCATTCTCATGTGATCGGGTTGGGTGGCCGCAGTGGCGCCTGCAGCTGCACTGTTCGTACCATGCACGCTCCTCCAACTGACCTGAGAAACGTTTTCCGTGTGAATATTTTAGCAGCTATTATGTGTGTTCCGTATTTCTGTCGACTGAACCACCGATACCAATCATTTGTGAATTAATCATTCTTTTGTGTCGATTCTTTCTTTTCCGTGAATTGGCTAAACGCGCTTACATAACGATCTGAAACAATTTGGATTCGTTCGGACTGCTCTGTCACTGAATCATCTGAAGTTGTTTCTCGGTCAGTAACAACAAATACCAAACAAATAGCGCTGTTTTCAGGCGTTTCACTAATTTACTTTGAACTACGCAACATGGCCCAGTGCATAACGGAACGAAAACTTAAAGGAGCTGCGTTTATTCCCGGTCACCATTATTAAACAGCGTTGCGACATCCAGTAAGAAACGTTTCAATTCGACACACACCTCTCGGTTACAAACCACAAAACACTCGATGATTAAACTAGTTTTAAATCGGATGAAACAGCCTTAACATTCCCAACAATAAGGAAAACAGGAGAAACGTGCCATGAATGAAGATAGAAGACTTTTAAATCCCCAAATCACCACCCTTACAAACATTTACCATGAATGAACTGTAGTTACCATGGATTGTGGAAATGTGAAATATTTATATTGATTACCATGTTATAGCCATTTATATTGCAATATATTTATTAGGTGGGTAGGGGAATATATAATTCCTTTCTTTGTTAAGGTGTGTGTAGTTTTTACCTGTGTTTAGGCGTTTTTATAGGCCTATATAACATATAATATCATTTGACAGTAGTGAGTAGCCATGTATGGTTTTACCTGTGGTTACCAAGTCTCACTGTCAGAATATTTTCATTTAAGCCTATAATAATTATAGATAAAATAATTCTTACCAATAAGAAACCCCGGCCCTCCTCAACTTTTTGATTTGATAATCCGGCCCTTGAATGAAACTACTTGAATAGCCCTGGTCTATAGTCACCAGGTTTTCCTGTCTGTGCTGTTTAACACAGTGGTGTTTGTTGAAACGTCTTTAAGCTTCTTCCCCTTCATTTGAGATCATATTCTTTGGCAGGATAAGACCGTAATTAGCAGAATGCTTGTGTATGCCAGTCCTTTGATCAGAGTGTTTTTAACTGATAAACCTTGTCATTGTCGTCTCTGTATAAGTCAAGTCTCCTCACTCTAATTATGTACAGCCATGTGGGTTAGTTTATTAGAAACCCTGTTGTGAATAAGTCATACTTATCATCAGTGTTAAGACTATGAACAAGTTGTACTCTGTGTTGTTTAATTGTTGCTTTTTATAAGCGTGCATTTGTAGACGTCCTTGGTCAAATCATTGAATCTGCTACAAGGCCTAACATAACAGTTTTTTCCTCTCGATTAGGTTATATGTTCTTGTTGGATTTTGGTTCATCTTCCCTCAAGGCCTTTGTGCTTCCTGTCATAAACAAGAAGATTGGGCATACAAATCACAAATGTCTCAAATGACATTGAAAAATATCACCCATTAGTGACAGTCACAGGCATATATTTTAATAGACATATAAATTTTGATTTGTTTCATTCAAGTGCTGACCATTCTGTTCGGTTTAAATTGCCACATTAATAGCACAAGACAGAGCAGCAGTTGACCTTGAAAGTATGTTCATGTATTCATACAACATTTTGAAAAACAGGAGGAAAACAGCACTTTATGCTTTTAAAGGTTTAGTTAGGTTTAAATGACGAGTAAATAAACCCAGCAATAAATTTTAAAATCTGATGGAACAAATTTTATAAAGATGGCTTGTAGATCTAGATCTTTACAGAGTCTATTGTAACTAAACTCAGTACTCTTTTGGTAAATTATAAATGTAGTATTTTTTCAGGGTTGTAGAACACATGGAGAACTGAATTGTACTGTAGGTTTGGCACTGTGGTTAGTTCCAGGCTGGAAAAGCATTACTTCCTGCTTTGATGATCCTCTGGTCCTCCTGCCAATTGAATTACCAGACTTTGAAAACATTTCTTTAGTGCCGCCAGTGACACCATACTTGTAGGCTATTGTTTGAAAACCCGGTTTTCAAAGAAAGCAAAATGGTCATCTCCATGACCACAGCTCAAACAAAACAAGAGCTGTTTAATGTTTTTTCCTCAAAAGATGCAGATTAGGTCTGTCACTAAGAGAAGAGAGGCATGAATAATTTGATGGCAACTATGACCATCACATCCTTTCAAAAACAACCTGAAGGCATAGACATCATCCACAAGCACAACATTAATCCATAACTTTAAATAAATCTTTCTTCACTTCCTCTATTATTCGCAGTTACAATTCTGCATTATTGTTTAATTTTTTTAGTCTCATCAAGACTGCATTTATTTGATCAAAATACAGTAAATAAACAGTAATATTATGAAATATCATTATAATTTAAAATAACTGTTTTCTTTTTTTAATATATTTTAATATGTAGTGTATTGCTGTGATGGCAAAGCAGAATTTTCAGCATCATTAATCCAGTCTTCAGTGTCACATGAGCACCAAACATACTGATTTGGTGCTCAAGAAACATTTCTAAATGTTATCAATGTTGAAAACAGTTGTGCTACTTAATATTTTGTGGAAACTGTGATACATTTGTTCAGGATTTTTTGATGACTAGAACTTTCATTCTATTAAATATATGAAGCATCTACTAAATTACTAAATGTAAATGTGAAAGACCAGCACATCTTCATAGGAGTAGAACCCTATTTTACTGTTGACCAAAACCTAGCTTAAAGGGATAGTTGACCTAAAAAAGAAAATTATCCCATGATTTACTCACCCTCAAGTTTTAAATATGGATATTTTTCTTACAAAAAACCATCGCTTCACTTCAGAAGGTTTTTATTAACCCCCTGGAGCCGTATAGATTATATTTATGATGGATGGATGCATTTTTCCAACGATCCTGTTTTGAAGCCCCCCCATTCACTACCATTATAAGGCTTGGTAGGGCCAGGATATTTTTAAATATATCTCCGATTTTGTTCGTCTAAATGCAGATAGTCATATACACCTAGGATGGCTTGAGGGGTGAGTAAATCATGGGATAATTTTCATTTTTGGGTGAACTATACCTTTGAGCCTAACTCAGACTAAATATATCTCAACTCTAAAAATATATACTATAGAGGAAATCCACTTCAGATTTAAAACTCTAAAGTGTCTTAGTGACAAACATGGGTATCAAAATCTCACAACTTTTGTCTGAACAACACAATCTCATACAGTATATTGGTTTGCATAGCAGAGAATGTAGACTACTGAAACATATCCCGCATCCTACAAGAGGTCCTAAGAAGGATGAATTAATGGGTAAACTGGACAAATTGTGTAAAGGTTTGCCAGCACATTATACCAGAATAAGAATCAGAAAGAGTACTTGTTAGAACCAAACAAAGTAAAGTTCTGGAAAAGGCCTGTGAGTAACAAGTGACAGAATGAAGATTTATAGATCCCAAAATCCAGTCTGATGAAGATTTTCCTTCTGTTTTGGCTCTTTCCTCTCAGTATCACTGTCTGGCTGTCAGGCTTATTCAAGCCCTCCGCCCCTGTCCCTTGAAACGTGCACACATCCTCAGGAAGAAGAGGTCAACAGTGATGATGTCACAGTGTTTACGATGAAGAGCCTGTTGTCCAGTGCTAACACGTGCCTGTTAAGGGACAGTGTAGGAGTTCCTTGTGGATGGACTGAACAATGAAGGGGTGAGGCTCTGAAAGAACTTTTTATAGGACAGGGTGGACATTGTATTGTTTGTTATAAAACATATTATTTTGGTTAACCACAGACACTCAGAATCCCTATTTACATTTGACTCAGTGAATGAGATGATGCCGTATCATGGTTCAGTGGCTGTGCTCTCAGGCTTAATACTGCGTCGGCCATTACGTGCACGTTTATGGCAGTTATTAGGCAATCTATGAGGAGACATTAGTCTGATGAGGTCGTTCATCATGAGCTTCATCGGAGTTGTTCTGTCACTCCAGAGTCAACATGAAATCAAAATTGACTTTATTTACTCTCTAATACACGTCCCTGGTCTTATTGTGCATGATTCATTGATTTACGTTATTTCAAATACAAAATATTGTCTTTTAAAATATTGTCCTCATCAAAATGTAATGACTTGCTGACTTTCCTTTTCCACTGACAAGTCCATCTTACCATTTTATCTTCTCTCTCCACTTTTTACTCAACTCCCAATCAATGAAGCTTGCTGTACATCTCAATCACACTTTTGCAGAATCATTTTTATAAAACTTCAAGCAAAAATTAAGTACGTTATCCGATTCGGAGTGAATTTTTTTTTTTTTTTTTTTTTTACTGGGCTTTCTCTTTTGATCTTTTTTTTCTTTCACAAACACATACCACAAATCTGACTAAGTCCAAGAATAAAGAGTTGACACCAAACTGTCATGGCGGCAGCTCTGGGCTCCGCAGGACTGGTGGGGGGGGGTGAGGCAGGCCAGATCTAAAAATGTGTGATTCATTTATGAGGAAAGGCAGTGCTGGCTCCACAGGCAAACCTTGTGGTCTATAGAGGAAAAGAGTTCAGTTTCCTCTGAGGTAAGAGGCCCACAGCCTTTATGGGTTTTATCTTTAGCATTTAGCTGCAAATAAGACATTTTACACAAAGTGGGTGACACAAAGAGGTGGTCCTCAGCATTTATTGCTGGAAAAAGAAACCTAAAGTTCTCAATATCAGAGTGGAATTAAATGATTCACTGCTATTGTGGCGTTTTGGCTCAGAGCAGCCTCATGACATCACTGGTCTGCCTGTGCTTATGTTCATTTTTAGCTTGTGACATGTGTTAGCCATAAAAGCAGGTCATTAATAAAAAAAAAAAAAAGCAAAGTAGTCTAGATCACGTATCTGCAATTTTATGAATTTACTCATGCTCTAAGAGGCAGTTTGTCATTGAGAAAACTTCAGCTGTGCTCTGAAGCAGGCAGACATTTCTATGCCATTTAGAGTCTCCATGGACTTGGCTTGAATTGTTTCCACTTTTTGCCCAAGTCTTAGGCTTTTGAATTTTATTGTGTTGCTATGGGATGAAGGCATATATATTTAGGGTCTTTTCTTCCCTATTGTGATGTTAATCTGTGTGAAACAGCTTCTCGCACGAGAAAAATTGGGCGTGACTTGATTTTGTCCATCTGGAATTAATTGGATCATTGTCGTGTGGATCGTTGCTGTGATGTCATGTGAGTGACAGGTTTTTTTTGTAGGGGAGGGATTATTGCGCACCTCTCAATCCGGTGCACACGTCATCAGAGAAGAGATGTCATCGAGGGGGAGGGACTGTTAATGTTTTTAATTAAAGATTACCATGCCACATGAATGAAAAAATAATGATGTGCAAGGATAAATTGACCCATCTTTTGCTTCATTTGAATAACATCTGATTGACTGTACAAAGGATTTCACATGATCAGTGACACAAATGTAATTATTTGATTAGTAAGCTGTACAGTGTGTGTGTGTGTGTGTGTGTGCACGTTTTTGTGATTTACGAGGACACAAATTTGTATAATGACAAGGGTATTACACTGGTATTATGATGTAAACATGAAATATGAGGACATTTCATGAGTCCTCATATTTAAAATAGCTTTAAAAACATACTAAACAATGTTTTATTAAAAATGTAAAAATGCAGAATGTTTTCTGTGATGGGTAGGTTTAGGAGTAGGCAGTGTAGGGGGATAGAATGTACAGTTTGTACAGTATAAAAATCATTATGCCTATGGAATGTCCTGACTTTGATAGCAAAACAAACCTGTGTGTGTGTGTGTGCTTGCAGGTGGACTAAATGTTTCTGAAAAATATGGCTAGTGTTAACGGATAGCATTGATCAAATTCACATTAAGAATTTTCCCTGGGCAAGTAGAGATGGGAACTCTACCTCCCTAATTTTTTTTTTTTGTTTGTGCTAAATTTGTCTGTGTGAGGGAGACGTAAAGAGGTAGAGAAAATAAAAAAGCATCATTTTTGGTGCCTTATTTGACCTCTGTGTGCTAGATGATGCTGTGAGAGGCAGTTCTCTCTAAGGGCCTTTAATGGTGAATGTGGATCAGTCTGGAGTATCTGGGTTGGAAAGTGTGAAAATGTGAAAGTCATACCTCTGCTAACTGCTTCCTTCAACTTCTGACAAACATCATTTAGATCTTGTGAAAATTGTGGTATGATGTGGTATGACGTGCCTATTTGTTTCAGTGCCATCAGTAAAATCTCAATCCATGACTTCTCCGTGACTAACATGTAAAAATGTAACATGGAAATTACTAATTTATATTAGCAAGGTTGGGGGTGTTTTATTGATTGCAGTGATAATTGTGCATTGACTGCATTTTATAACTAAATAGTGTATTTCTCCATAAAAGATTCTGCTTTAGCTTGTTTTAGGGAGATTACAGAATCAGTCAGCATACAAAGCTGTGAGAACATTCAGGTATTGTGGAAGTCTAAGCTACCATTTGGACTTCACCCTCAGCAGATCAATGAAATAACTGTAATACTTATAATGGTGGGGTTTGCAGGCAATCTTGTTTTTTTTCTTACTCTCTCTGAGTGTGTGTGTGTTCAGGACAGTTTAGGTAACCAATTTTTCCTTAGTCTTGCTCAGACTTAGTTCCATTTCTGCCTTTTCAAGGCAGGTTTTGTTTTGGTTGCCTGTTCTCTACACCAGTCGGCCTACTACTGTTTAATGTTAACGTATAAAGCTGATCTCTTGAGATCAGGTTTCATCACAATCTGAATTACCATCATTGTAATATGGATTTTAAATAATGTAGTTGATATTTTCTGTCCCTTAACCCTAAACTTAATACTCACACAAACCTTTTTGCATTTTTATATATTCATTAAGACATTATTTAATAGTTTTATTAAACCGTTTTCCTCATAGGCGAAGTTCTGTGCACATTGTAAGCGATTTCAGGTTTTTCTATCCTTGTTGATTCACACAGATTCAAATATCTATAAAAAATATATTATATATACATATATATATATATATATATATATAAACTGCTTTGGAGATACTTCAAATAATTACATTTTAGATTTTGCTTAGGCTTATATTTTCAATTGATGAAATTGCTAATTGTTATCTTATTAAAATTATTAAATGACACAAATGGCCTCTTATGAAGTCTTTATAACAACTACTTGCTTGCTAAAGTCGGGATTATGGCTCAAGAATTTCTTTTTTTTTTTTTTTTTTTAAATGTTCCACACCTAGGTAATATAAAGTTTCTGAGCATGAGATAGTCAGTCATCTGGAGAGATTTTCCTTCTGGATAAAGAACAGAGGAAAGTAGAGAAGAGGGGGCAGGTGGGAGAAGAGAAGACTGGGTCAGTGGATAGACAGACCGACAGCAATAAGAATCATTTCTCTCGTGGCAAGATAGGACCTTTTTGTTTTGGCTGTGAGCAGCAATCCTCTTATGAAAAAGACTGTGAGAGATAATCATTTTAACTTCATCTGTGTCTCTCTCTCTTTCTCTCTCCCTCCCCTCTGTCCCGTTTTCTTTCACAGCGATGGCCTCTCCTGTGCAGCTGTTCATGAGCTTGCCTCATCTGGACTAGGAGCGGAATTCATCTGACACTTGCACGGACACATACACACACACACACACCACTAAAAGCATAAACACACCGCTTAGCCATGTACAGCGTGGAAGACCTTCTCATCTCTCATGGATACAAAGTCCCACAAAGGAACAGCAACAATGTCCCCGTCTCACACTCGTCTTCCCCCCACCCTGCAACCTATGAGAAATGTCTGCCGTCACGAAGCGACAGCCGGTGTGAAATCGCTGAGAAGCGGAAAGGACACAGTGGCGTGAATGGCTACGAGGGGGACCATGTTTACAGCGGTGGAGGCATCAGACAAGCTCCTGCCAGGGGATTCCCCGGTGACGCCGAGAACAGGGTCAGGAAGCAGAGGACACAAGACGTGGACAACGGTAACCTAGGAGATGGACGTTTGCCAGAAGACAGTCTGACCACGGACAGTGGGTGAGTTGTGCTATTAGTTGTTTTTGACCTCTTCGTCTTCTTCCCCTCATTCTTGTATTGCTGCTGGCTTTCCTTTTTTTTCATTCGTTCCTTTGATCTGAGGTTTAGGCTGTCTTGCATGATGAAGAGTGTTACGTAAAGGTAGGAGCTGTCAAGGACTTCCCTTTTGCACCAGGACAGATCCCAGTTTTCCCCTTTTTCTTTTTTTAATTCCTCCCCTGTCACATTTCTCTCTGTATTTCTTATTTTTTGTTTGCACTTTCTTTCATCCTCACGTCATCCTCTTTGTACTTCCTACATTTTCATGTACTCCGTTTCCTCAGTCTCACTCATTTCCCTGCACTCTCTCCTACCTCACTCCCCCTGTAGCTGATGAATTCATTAACTATGTTTAGTGCAGTGCGGTTTTTATTTCCTCTCAGTTCACACGGGACTGTAGTGGTATAAACACCAATGTTGTCGGAAAGCCCGCAGCACCCCCTACTGAGCATGCTCTGGTCTGCAGGCAGAGCCAGCAGTAAACTACATGTCCCATGAGCCCTTTGTCAGATCAATATTCCATTCCTTATAACAATCTCTTATATAACAGCATTATTAATAAAACATGATGAATATAAATGTGAATATCTGAATTCTGCCAGCCGCATTGTCGCAGAGTAGCTTCAGAGATTAATTTTCTCTAAAAAAAAGATTACATGAGAATGCTTCTTTTTTCTTACATTCATCAGTTAGTAAGTCATAATGTCCTTGTGTTATAGATTTTCAATGTCATAGATAGATAGATAGATCTCTTCTGACATAATTATTGACATACTATCAAGCTATAGTGCATCTTTGCGCTTTCAAGTAATTGCATGTCACATGGTTTGAGACTCAGCAGTTCAGGGCAGGAAGCAGCTCCACTGATGTGACTGTTACTAAGCTAGATTATCCTTCCATGAGTGCAGGTCAGAATTGTTTAACATGCAGATCATATGCTCTCTGCTGCCAAGATATTGGATGAGAGAACAGACCTTCAGTGCTGACTCAGCGGTTTGCACCACACAAGCTAGTTATATTCCTGCTTAAGAGAAAATGCTAATTTATTTTGGTGTGTTTGCACCATTAAAGCCTCCAAGTTTATTGGGCCCTTTGAGATCTTCTGCTTTGTTGACATCATTGTCAACATGCACCTCCTTCTTTTAGTTTACTGTGATGTTGCCTGTGTGCTTGCATAATGGGATTTGAACACAGATGTGTTCTGAGAAACACCGTTGATATTTGAAATCAACAGACACATGGTGTAAGAGTGGATGTCACTTTATCATAGCTGAAGCGAAGTTTCGTGAAAAATAAAGCAAAGATGATGAACAAACGATAAGGAAGAACAAAAAAACGAACATACAGTACACAAAAGCATATACAAGTAAGAGTTTGTTGTTTGTTGTCGCCAGCAGCACACCAGCTCCAGACAAACAATGACACTCAAAACTATCCTGTTACTGTAGCTAACATTACAACAACAGCTTGGTTACTCATGTATGGAGCAGAAACAACACATCCTCTGTGTCCGTTTTCAGGCCTTCAGGCCTCCAGCGCTGGAAAGCTTTTTGAATATTAACGCAGCTCCTAAAATGCTTGCCTGATCATAACCCTTCTTTTTCCAGTGAAATTTCTTTGACCTTTTCTTTTTTTGTAATGTCTCCCAGCCATCTCTCTTTCTACAGTCTTTCTCCATATCTCCTTCTTGCTCATTCTCTCTCCTCCCCATCATGAGTGTATACACCCCCTACTGCTGATTGGCTACATGTGTATTGTGGTGCTCGGTTCGATCCACTTTCAACCTTTAAGTATATTCATTTTGTCATACTGTATATAACTATGAACAATTTTATTGTCAGTCGCAGTTTATGATTTGTATTTATCATTTTTGTGTCGGGACCACTGACATAATAAATCAAAATGTTATTAATATTTCTTAATATAAACAAGAAAGTTATAGAAGTACATTAAATCCCTTAATCCTCAAGTCCTATAAATACTGCCTGTCAAAGTATGGCTTATCAAATATAACATATTCCATCTGTGTTTTTTTAATGCAGGTTTTTTGAGACCCACAGAGGAATACATTCTCAGCCTAGATCTGAGCAGGATGTGTCCTACTGGCGGAGAAGAGGTCAAGACTTTAGTGTGCTTCTGGATTATGCAGACTTTAGGGACCCACGTGGAAGTGGAGGAGGGGTTCCCAACAAACCAGAGGGCATGCAGCGGAGGCCAGAATCCGCCTTAAGCACAGAGGAACATAACCGTGAAAGACAACGGCGTGCAGAGAGCGCACGTGCCAGAGAGAGAGAGATGGCTCTCCACCAGTGGAGAATTGCAGCTGAAAGGAAGTACCAAAGTTTGGGAACAGAGGAGTGGCGTCCAATGACCAGCATGAGCCGTCAGCCATCTGAAAACGAGGTGGCACAGGAGCAACGTAGGCCACGAACTGCAGAAGGAGCTGTTCCACCCAGAACCAAAAACAAGTCTCAGTCACTGCCCAGAATGGCTCTGCAATCCGAAAGCCTCCAGTACTTCAGCATACCAACTGCTGGGCAAGATTCATATGGGAGCTATAAGTTAAACGGTCACCACACACGAGACCCTCATGGACGCCATCTTAATGAGAAAGAGAGCAGGCTGCGGTGGACTGACCGATCAGGCGCACAGTCCGCACCACTATCAAAACCCAGATTCAGCCGACCTCTCCGACCTCCATCTTACGAAGTGCACCAGCAGATGCGTGGAAGCGCAGAGATGCTCACAGGGGAGCTCGTTCCTCGTGCCAGAGACAGAACTCCACTGCCCTTCTCAAGGCAAGAGTACTTTGTACAAGAACTTGGTGGTTCTGGTGTAGAGCCCCCTGGTTATATCCCTCCTCCATCCTACAGGAGGCAGCCTGTAGTTAAAGGGGGTCACAGAACTTATCCTATTTCAATGGCTAACCACCAGTACAGAGGTGACCCTTATATGCAGGGCTCTGCCATGACAGAAGTGCAGGAATGGTTTATCAGGCAGACTGGGATGGCTTGGCCAGACCATTACAGAGATGGAAGAAGAAGTATGCCCTGCAGGAGACAGGCGTATCCAGGCTATAGTGAAGAACGGATGGGTAATGTTCAGTACATTCCCTTTGATGACCCCCGTGTCAGACACATTTCAGGAGCAGGGACAGATGGGAACTCGTTGACGGATGCAGACAAAATCAGAAACATCAGAAATGAGATTCCGGTCAACCTCATATCTGAAAAGTCTAATGACAGTGCCTTTTCTCCCACAGAGAAACCCTTTGACCGCACTGAACCAAGTAAAAGCAATATTAGTGACTCTGTTAATGAGGACAGTATGCACAAGGAAGTGTTGAAGGAGACAGAAAATTCAAACACAATACCTGACCAAAACTGCAACAGGCATCCAGCTGCCCATGGCAATATAGTTGCTATTCAGATGACAACGCATCAAAACTCCAACTCAAACCAGGGTTTGATTGAGACAGTGACACAAGTAAAGAAATTTGAGGCAAAAACTGTGGCTGAGAACAAGAAAAACTCAAAGAAGAAGCTGAAAGAGACAATGTTTTGCCTGGTTTCTGTCCCTATTAGTATGCAAGCAAACAAAAGTGTCTCTGACCCAAATAACAATCAAAAAGTGACTAATTCAGTAGAGAAAACAGTGGTGCAGCATGACAACCAAAACCTTTTGAAAACATCAAGCAAAGAGACACAAATACAGTCCAGTAGCTCCCTATCCATTAAAAGTTCCCCTTTGAAGAAAGAGATTGTAGATACTAGGTCACTTGATCCAAGTCAAGAAAATGAATTGTTCTATGCAGGATCCTGGCCTGGAGATCAGTATAGAAACCAGGAAACTCAGACAGGCTCTCCAGAAGTTTCCAGAAATACCCAACCTCCTGCAAATGACCATCCCTCCAGTTACACATTCATGGATAATGATGATGGAACCAACTGTAGTGGCAATTATGGATATCCTATGATAGGTCAAAAGGATCTCAACCCTTCCAGCAACAGCGCATTTTCCAGAACTGGGACTGGAAGTAGTTCAAATATAAGAAGCCCGACTCTATCCCAGCCAGCATCAATTCCACCATCTCCAGACCGTCAACCTTTGCTGAGAAAGACTAAGCAAACAGCAGATGGTCAAGAAGTTTTTGGACAGTTCTTGCTAAAGCCAGTGAACAGACGAAAATGGGATGCAATTGGGGAGCTTGAGTCTTTTAATAAGGAAATACAGGATCATACTGGGAAGTATCCAAATGTTGACCAGAATATAGAGGAGCTAGATGAGGCATTGAACAGTATTTTGGAGCTGAGTGACACGAGCAGAGAGGTCAACAATACAAAACATGAAACCACCCCAGTTCACATGAAGAAAGAAACTGATCAGCAGTCACATATAGTGCAGGTCACAGAGTCGCAACTGAAAAGCAATAACTTAAATGTAATGTCCAATTCAGGGAACAGAGGCCATCCAGAATACAAAGGAACAAAAAGTTCTTTGTCCAAGGCAAAGGTGGACAGCCAGACACAAGAGATACCTGTCACCAAAACTGATAATTATGTCAACTTCGAGATTCTGCAAATGGAGGACACAGATCCAGTGATACATCGGCAGGATATCCCAGTGCCAAAGGAGTCCTTGCTTAAGGATGTTGGTTTAACAGTATACACTGCCGTTCCAGACACTGTGACGTCTGGATCCCCGACATGCCTAAGTCCTGAGTCACCTATGTTAACCAGCCCTTCAGATAACTCAGAGATGTGTGAGACCTTGCAGATTACATCATCAGACAGTAGCGGAGATCTGAGCAGGCACAGCCCTGAGTTTGCCGAAGGTACTCAAAGCTTGAACAATAATAATGCCTTCAACTTCAAAGCCCTCAAAAAGGAAGCTAGGAGAGGAAGCACAGATCAGGTTACTAGATCAGGGAGGTCCTCACGCATCCATGTGATCAAGAGTCTTCATTGTAGGTTTAAGGCTAATTATGAGGATGATGATGATGACAATTTATATTCAGATTATATGACCTGGAGTAATGAAAAGACCTTGGCAGATGAACATCTCGAGACTCTTTTGAGTCAAGAGAAGGCCAGCAATATGCAGACCGAAGACCTTAGTAATCTGTACCAAGTCCAGTGTGCCAAAGGCATTCCTGAAAATGAATCCATTGAACAGCGGGCTGCCAGGATTCTCGGCATTGCTGTGCCAGTTGAAGCCTTGGTTGTTGATCAGGTTGATGGGAAACCAGTAGAAAGAAATTTGATAACCACAGATGCTCCAGCTTTGGCAACACAAACCAAAGAGATGCGCTTAAATGAGGTGATGCAGAATGTCAGTAGAGAGTTTGAGGAGGTGCCAGATAGGTCTATGGAAAGTCATGGAGATGTGTTAGAGGTAGGACTAGTAGAGGAGTCTGGAGATTTACCTAGTGCTGAGAAGCATAGCCAGAAGGTCTCCTCAGTGTTGGAGCTCCCAGAGTTTCCTCCGAGTAATTTATGCTTGTCGCTTCCACTTGCCGAGGATGAGGAATTGACTCTTAGTGTAGGTGGGGGAGACAAGAAGGAGACAGTTAATGCTGAGATAACAGAAGCGCCACAGGACCAGTTGCAGGTATATTGCTCGTCTCCACTGTCCCCCTCATTCACAAATGATCAAGCATCCCTGGAGTACAATGTCTATGCAAAAGAAGAAAGCTCTCAGTCATTTGTGAGAACTATCACCAGGATCACCTTGGCCAAAGAGACAGACTTGGAAGAAGAGGGAGCAGAACTAAAAGAATCAACTAAAGTGGATGAAACGCTAGTGGAAGAGAACCAATATGATGAGAATGCAGTCGGCGAAAACAAAGACATCACCAGTTATATGCAAGAAGAGGATGAGGAAACGGTTCAGGAGGAAGTGTTAGCTGAAGAGCTGATACAAGCGAGATCAAGGCAGCAACCAAAGACTATGGCACGTCCAATCCCACAACCCCGTAGTGGCATGGTAGCAAAGCGAGAGATCACTCTGCCACAAGGATTCAACATGCATAATACAATGTCTACAATAGAGGATGATGACAAGCTGTTTATTTCAGGTCAGTACACTAAACTCAACATTGATAACATTCTTGTTATTTTTAATTAAATGCTGTATAAAAAAAGATTTTCCTAGTTTCATGAAAGAGTAGATACATCTAAGCTTCCTAATAGTTCCTAATAAACATACTGATAACAGTTGGCAAACAAATGGTCAAACTTGTTTAGTTTGTAATTGCTTTGCCTTGTGTGAAGTCTGTTATGTGAAGTCCATTACAAGGAGAGGTCACCTTCAGCAATATGTTTTATTGCATGACATAGGACACGTTAAATGTATTAGTGCTGTATACAGCAAAAACTGGACAGACAATCAACTTCCAGTGGAAATGATTGTTTTTTTCCTGGCATATTCTGTAGAATTATGAGCTGCAAAGCCACAGTAACTGGACTTAATACTTGAGGGCATTGAGCAATGAGTGTTTTCACCACAAGAGGGAAGCGTGGTCTGATTTATACTCATTGCTATAACAAATCAGCTGAGAATAGAAAATGGACCAACAAATATTACATTATATTATATTATATTATATTATATTATATTATATTATATTAAGTAAAAATGATTTTCTCAGAAAAAAAGTTTATACTAAACTGATATTACACTGCTTTTCTAGTAAACATATATGTTATGGTTTTGAGTCAAAGTGATTAACATAATTTGTGTTTGTCTTCAGATGGATATGACCCAAGTCGTGTGGAGAGAGTCTGAACTTGGACACTGTCAGAACAAACCTTGTGACTTTACCTGAATACACGCTGTAAACAAACACTCGTTTAAAACTGGACATGATGTAGGCTAGAACCACTCTCTATTAAAAATAGTCACAGAAGTTTATAAGCAGGTCTATGGACTTCATGCCGCCTATTAAGACTAATAATTCCGGGAACCTCTATGACCTGTTGATGGCTGGAATAGCTAAGATGTCTATCAATGATATATGAATGTATAATGTATATCAAGTAAAGCTCAGACATTACACAAATAGCTACAAATCAGTCTGTATAGACTTAATAATTTTCTAAAGTTTCTCTGCACCAGCATATGCTGGAGTTCTGTTGGGCTTTCACAGAACACAGTGTCATTGTGCCAACAGCGACAAGAAAGACACAAAAGCTTGCACTTCTCATTTTCTGCAGTATTACCAATGAGAGAAAGGAGAGAGAGGCCTTGATGTAACAAAGCAATGAACTGGACTGGCGAGGTAGCAGCCGAATCAGTGACATTACACTGTGCTTTTAATCACAGATAAATATTTTTGTAAGAAATGTTAAAAGGAAAGTGTGATTATCCGTTTTACAGGTTGGAGAAACCATGTATGTCACTGTGGTAAAACTGCAATACAAAATCAGATTTTTTTTTTAAATTATGGAATAGGCTGCTTTTACCCAAAAGAGGCAGCTAAGAAGAAAGCTGAACAGAGGCAAAGATTTAAGGATATTTTGTGTGAAATCTTGCTCTCCAGCAACTTTAATCTTAACTGCAGTGATATTAGTTTCCATAGTTATTGATTTAAAATTACTCCCTTCACTTAAGAGTTTTCATATCTCATATGCAGTTTGAGCTTTTCAGAATAGCAATCTGATAATGTATCATCTCACCACAAAATGCAATCCAAAAAAAAGAAGAAAAATGTATTTATTTTTATCAAGCTATCAACAATCTGTACAGTTGAAAATATATTCGAAAAAGTGTTTTTATTTTACCTTGTGAGTTTGTTTGCTTGCTTACAATCATTATGGATATATCATATCTGAATGTCTATTATCCTGTATTACTCTGGCAATGAATGATTTTATTGTGCCGTGTGGCGTGCTTTTTGTTGCACAAATGTCAGAAAGTGTTATATGTGTTTCTTTATGCACATATGAAGTATTCTGCATCTTAAATCCATCTCAATTCTGAAAGCTTACTCATATTGTGAGTATACATACCAGATGTAGTGCTTGTTAACTAGTTTACCCTTGTAATTGCTTGGTTACTTTCTGTTATGACTCTGTACTTGCATAGTTGAGGTGGACAACAGTTTCCCAATTATATTTCCATCACATGTTTTTTATAAATGCAGTCCAAAGTGCACTAAAATGAATTAAAGTTAAAATGAAGTAATTAGCGCATCCAAAAACTGGAAATAGTGGTCTCTGCCAAAAACTCCTCCCTTTCCTCTGAATATAGTTATTGTTATGGATAAAGGTGCAAATATCATAATGTTATAGTAATATTACTATTGATATTTGCCATAAGCATAATTATTATAAACCATGAATTCATGCAAGTAGATGTTCTGTAGTCAGTGGATAGGGAAAAATAAGACACAGCATTAATCACATTTACTTTTTGTAAGTTGGCATCAAATTATTGTTGTAAGTAGTCCTTGATTGTTTATACCATTTTGTACCATTTTGTTTTTCAAAACAGATGATTATATTGTTGCATATAACGTATATGGCATTTAATATCTTTTTCTATTTTCATACAGAAACTGTACATGATTATTTTGTATTGGGTTGGAATTGATTTGCTTTCTCTGCATGAGATAAGAAATGTAAACTGGGGTCAGGAAAATGTTTTGCATACAACTGCGTTTGGTACTACATTAAATATATATTCATTATATTACATTGTGCACATTTTTATCCTGCTAAAAAAGCTTTGAACAATATTTAAATTCAAAACAAGCTATTTTTTGAATATTTTACAGAAAGGGGAGTGTTTACTGTGCACTTCAGTACTTGCGTCTTTGAAGTATTGGGTGAATGTGAATGAAATGTTTGAGAGGAAACTCCTTTGTACATTATAGTAGATTGCTCATTAATAAACTCCTTGCATGGATTGTTGTTTTATTTTCATCTATTAATTTCATGTGTAACATGGAAAGGAGAAACAATCTGAGAGCTTGTTTCCTCTTTAACAGGTTTATAAAGAGTCATGCATAAAACAAAACACATGTTTGGACTACTAAAAAAAATATGATGATTCTCTTTCTCAATGCATTTAATTAATGTGTAAATAAAGATGAATCCTTCCTGGAAACAAACAAATAAACGATAATCAAACACATTTGTTGAACAAATGGCAAGTAATAAAGAAACCCTTTTTCTCATTATTCAGAAGTCTGTATTTTGAGTCATTATTTTAAACTTATTTTGTTCCTCACTCTCACTCAGAAGTCTGGAAGTTTGGCAATATTGTGATAAAGCTGAAATTCATCAAACATTCATTGTTATTTAAAATTGATGTTTACTTTGAAATTAAAACTTTTTATGCTTAATGTTTTGTGCACTTAAAGGGACAGTTCACCTAAAAATGAAAACTCTGTCACCGATGTGCTGCAGTCATGACATCAAAACCCGGAAGACTAATTCTATGGGTTTTATAATGGGGTTTTTCAATTTTTTTGAATAAAACTTGAAGATACTTGAACGTTTTGTTCTACAATGTATATTACATACACCCATTTCAAAAATGTGTTATGTTTATTTTATAAAGCATATGTTTCTGATAAGTAACTAGATAAGAATGTTTTGGGTGTGAGTTTGTGCAGTTTACGTTGTAGAACAAAATGTCCAAGTATTGTCAAGTTATTTTTAACCACAGATCTGATTTTAGTCATAAATTGAAAACCTTCCATTATAAAAACCCACAGGAAAATATCAAGGGAACAAGTGGTGAATTAGTCTTCCTGGTTTTGACGTCATCCCTGCACCACTCTATTACTCACTCTTATGTTGTTCCAAATGCATTTCTTTCTTCTGTTGAACTCAAAAAATGTTTTTTTGAAGAATGTTCATAATCTAAATGTTTCGGTTCCCATTGATTTCCATTGTATTTTGTCTTTTTGTCCATACAATTGAAGTTAATGTGAAGAAACAGTTTAGTTTCCAACATTCTTCAAAATATCTTATTTTTGTAATAATTTTCATTTTTGGGTGAACAGTGCCTTTAAATTAATCAATATTGCATTTTCCAAGATTTGACAAGAAGGCAAAGTAAAAAGAAAAAGTCCAAAAATTAAGTGAAATTTACTAAAATTTGCATTTTTACATAATTTATAGCTTTACATGTGCGTTAAATGTGAATTTCAAACCAGTATATGTGCATCTCTATGCACCATATTAAAGGATTAGTTCACTTTAAAATGAAAATTACCCCAAGCTTTACTCACCCTCAAGCCATATAGATGTATTTGACTTTCTTCTTTTTGATGAACACAATCAGATTTATATTAATAAATATCCTGACGCGTCCAAACTTTATAATGGCAATGAACGGGGCCAAAAAGTATGAAGCTCAAGAAAGTGCATCCATCCATCATAAATGTACTCCACACGGTTCCGGGAGGTAAATAAAGACCTTCTGAAGCGAAGCGATGCATTTGTGTAAGAAAAATATCCATATTTAATAAGTTATAAAGTAAAAAATCTAGCTTCCACCAGACCGCTTTCTGTATTCAACTTACGAAAAAAGTAAAAAAGTACTTTTTCCGTAAATTGAATACGGAAGGCGTAGGATGTAGCGTAAGCATTTTGAACTGTGGAAGTGGGTTAACTGAACTGGGTTACGCTTTCTTCGTAAGTTGAATACAGAAGGCGGTCTGGCGGAAGCTAGATATATTTTACTTTATAACTTGTTAAATATGAATATTTTTCTTACAAAACGCTTCACTTCAGAAGGCCTTCATTAACCCCCCGGAGCCGTGTGGAGTACGTTTATAATGGATGGATACACTTTCTTGAGCTTCATACTCATTGGTCCCATTCACTGCCATTATAAAGCTTGGACGTGTCAGAATATAACTTCTATTGTGTTCATCAGAAAGAAGAAAGTCAAATACACCTAGGATGGCTTGAGGGTGAGTAAATCTTGGGGTAATTTTCATTTTAAAAGTGAACTAATCCTTTAATCTAGATACAGGTTTGGGTAACCCACAGGAAACAAAACTTAAACAAACAGTTAATTTATTAAGAAGACTTATCTCAGAGTGTCATGGGCCTCCCAAACCAAAGGAGGCTAAACTTGGGCCCCCAGGCCCCTCAATGCATATAGTCTGAGTATCACTATGGTACCCTGAGTGGCTCATTGTAAATCTTTCCGCTTTCTCTCTGTCAGCCTGTCTGCCCCCTTCTCATGCCTGTCTGTGTTATTTCAAAAGGTCAGGAACATAAATCACCAGCCATTTTCAATTACAGTCACAGGCGAAATTGTCAGTTGATGAGTGTTTGTGTGTGTGTGTTTGTCTCAAGTTACGGAAAGAAAAGGTTAGGCTAAAGAATTACCCTTCCATGGACTGAACCAGAGCCAGTGGCCTTTTCCACAACTGCCCCTTAGTTGAGCATTCAGCTGGCAGCAAACGGCCATGAGCTCATTCCAATTAGACCAACATAGAAAAAAGCCACTTATTGTCTGTCTAATGCATTTGATCTCACCACCTAACCGACCTTTCAGATCAATCTCAGTGCACTCACTCACCATTGGCAATTGAGGAACTACTTATACTCTCAGTACTTCAATCCAGATCGAGATCATGCAACGGAATCCTTGCTATCCTACCCAGCTTGTCCAGTGTGATTCAGTCAATTCATTGCCAAAATGCATTTTATGTTGGATTACGGTGTGGTTTTTTGTCCCAAGCTCTGGATAAGATTTAAAGTGATTGTACTTGTGACAAGGACAGATGGCAGACATTCTAGTTGGCAGCCTTCACAAAGTAAAAAGATTTAAAAGTGTGCTGTTGACTGGTAATTCTTTCCATCAGAAACATGCTTGGAATCAAGCCCGGCACCACAGGAGGGTTTGGTCCACCTAATTATGAGCTTAGCCCACCCAAGTCAACTAGAACCCATCATATATCCCACAGAGAAAGTCCTATGACCTATCTCATAGCTGGAGTCTGTGTGAAATATGGAGGGATAAACCATTTATGCTTTTCACTTTTTCTAATTCTTCGTCTTTTATGTCCCTACCCCCTGCTGAATTCAGCAGACATACCTGTAAGGTGTCTATCAGTAGCATCTTAACTTAAGATACATAGTTATTTCCGGCTCTCACATTTCTTGCAGATAAAACAGTTCAAAAGCACTGGTATTTTTCACTGTTTTTATCACTTTGCTTGTCTGTGTTTGCTTGTCCCAGGCAGACTGTCAGTCGATTTGTTAGTGATGAGGATTTTTCAGTGACTCTTTTGCAAGTTACACCAGTAGGTGACAGCAAGTGACCATTTTTATGACTGAGCCGTTTTATCATTTAAAGGAACACTCCACTTTTTTTGAAAATAGGCTCATTTTCCAAGTCCCCTAGAGTTAAACGGTTGAGTTTTACCGTTTTCGAATCCATTCAGCCGATCTCCGGGTCTGGCGGTACCACTTTTAGCATAGCTTAGCATAGTTCATTGAATCTGATTAGACCGTTAGCATCTCGCTCAAAAATGACCAAAGAGTTTCGATATTTTTCCTATTTAAAACTTGACTCTTCTGTAGTTACATCATGTACTAAGACTGACGGAAAATGAAAAGTTGCGATTTTCTAGGCCAATATGGCTAGGAACTATACTCTCATTCCTGCGTAATAATCAAGGAAATTTGCTGTCGTACCATGGCTGCAGCAGGCGCAATGATATTACGCAGCGCCTCTCACAAATGTCTCCATGGTTGCAAGGCACGCTCCCTGTGCAAACAGGGGGTCACAGGCGCTGCGTAATATCATTGCGCCTGCTGCACCCATGGTACGGCAGCAAATTTCCTTGATTATTACACCAGAATGAAAGTATAGTTCCTAGCCATATCGGCCTAGAAAATTGCAACTTTTCATTTTCCGTCGGTCTTAGTACACAATGTAACTACAGAAGAGTCAAGTTTTAAAAAGGAAAAATATTGAAACTCGTTGGTCATTTTTTAAGGAGATGCTAACGGTCTAATCAGATTCAATGAACTATGCTAAGCTATGCTAAAAGTGGTACCGCCAGACCCGGAGATCGGCTGAATGGATTCGAAAACGGAAACTCTAGGGGAGTTGGAAAATGAGCCTATTTTCAAAAAAAGTGGAGTGTTCCTTTAACCGATCGATTAAAAAACATTGATCCATTCAGCAACTAAACAATTTAATGGTTAAGTGAGTCATTGAATCATTTTCTCAACTAATTCATTCAAAAATGCTGATTCCTTTAGGAACGAAATACCACTAACTATTTTTGCTGGATAGAGCAAAATACACAAAGTAATTGACAATAATTTGATATTCAATATTAACTTTTTGTTTATTGAACTTTTGTATAAAATGGGGGAATAAAGCCCCGGGTTCACTTTCCGCGCCCGGACGCGTCTCACGCGCAGTCGCGTCCGCACATCCTTCAAAGGATGCTAAACCACGGATGCGCGCGGATGACCGAGTTCGACACATGCGCAGTACAATTTTTTCTATACTCTTGATATTGTGTCATCAACGGGACATTTGCTGGGCAGGATCGGAGAAGAAAAATAGTGCAACCACCATTGCAACATAGTTCAGAAGAGAACAAGAAACAAAAACGATGGAGAAGGCATGCTTCTGAGTTACTCGTCTTGTTTTTGAATCGCTCGTTACACACTCTTCTTCGACGACTGCACATTGTGCTCAGTACTGTGCGTGTTGCTCCCCACTGGATTCTTCTGTCCTGCTTGCGCACGCGTTGTTGCACGCGCACCGTCTGCGTGCGGCCGGCCGCGAGCCCTGAGCATGACGAAAAGTACGTCATGCGGACGGTGCACGAACGCGGACGGCCGAAGTATACCCGGGGCTTAATAAAATGGATGGTATATGGTTGAGTCGTTCGTGTGGGCCAAAGTTTTCTTGTTCATACAGCTGTGAGAAACACTACCGTTCAAAAGTTTGGGATCAGTAAGATTCTTTTTTGAAAAAAAATAATACTTTTATTGAGTAAAGATGCATTAAATTGATCAAAAGGAACAGTAAATATCTATATAATATTACAAAAGGTTTATTTTTCAAATAAATGCTGTTCTTTTGAACTTTCTATTGTCAAAGAATCCTGAAAAAAAAAATGTATCACAGTTTCCACAAAAATATAAAGTAGCCCAACTGATTTAAACATTGATAATATTAAGAAATGTTTCTTGAGCAGCAAATCAGCATATTAAAATGATTTTTTAAGGATCATGTGACACTGAAGACTAGAGTAATCGCTTCTGAAAATTCAGCTTTGCCATCACAGGAATAAATTAAATTTTAAAATATATTCAATATTTTTTTTTGTGAATGTAATTGCTTATAACTTAAATTTACAGTTGAAGTCACATTTTGGTTTGTTTTGTTGGATGTGCTATAGCTCTGTTAATAGATCACCAATATACCTTCAACTATTTAAACTAGATAGAGGGTCACTTATCTCTCACACATTCGCTCTATTATTGGGTCAGTTTGTCAGTTTCTCTCTCTCCTTCTGTAATTTTTCTGTTTATATGAGTGAGTGGGTGGATGGCTTTAAATTATTTAGTGAGAGTAACCGGAGGCCACATACAGGATGAGATCTTTCTGTATTCAGCCTCTCAATGGGATTGACTAAATAATGCATATCTGAGAGTCATATGAAAGTAGAAACTGAATAAGACAGTTTGACATAAACACAATACAGCCACGGGGATGTTATAGTTGAGCCATAATGTTATTATGATGTCTAACTCAATGGGTGGAGGAGGGTGGTCATATTTGACATCTTTGTATTATTTTCCTTTGCTCTCTTCTAGGTTAGCACATGCTTTGTCAGCTATGATATCTGACTCTACTCAGCATGAGAATAAAACACTTATAGATACATTTTTTCCCAATTTGTATTATTAAAAAGATCATGTGACGTTACAAATTCAGTCATTTTAGTCTGCTTTGCTCATTGTACATTTGTGTTGCAATACTTAATGTCACTCAGGACTACTTACATGTAATTTCACAAATTTTTACCTCTTTCAAAACTCATCGATTTAAAGGTTAAGCTTAGTTTGAAGCTTTGGACTTGGGATTTTTAATTTAAGGTCCAGTTTTAATTACAGTTCTTATCTCATTTTCTCTACAAAAGAGAACCAAAGCCTTTGTGCCATGTGAGATTAATAGATCATAAAGTTGGAGATGAGTGTGCATGCAAACTGCCAAGGACAAACGGTCAACAAGATATCAAGCTTTGTAATTCTCCAGTCAACTTGAACCCATGATTCATGGTTTTCGTTCTCAAAAGACACATTTTTCCTATTATCTGGATACTGTAGTATGGTGTAACCTGGGTCCATTAAGTTTTTAATAGGCTTTTTTTCTTCACACTTCCAAGTTATGTCTGATCTAATAGCATCTAGCTCCCATAAATCTGTACTGCATGGAGATTCATTGTTGTAGGCAAAATAGACCTCCTATCGTTCACATATATGGCTCTCGCTCTCTTCTCTAACCCAGTGACTCATCAACACTAGCCCATGTAATAAGTTCTGTTGTTGTCACTCTCATTTCACTCTCCATATGTGCTTCTTCATTCCTTTCTGTTTAGATCTGTTCCTCCTTGCCCCTTGTGAACCATCCATCTTTTGCTTTCTGTCTCATGGCCTCAGAAGAAAAAGAAACAAGGCCTCAGAGCTTGGGCTGTACAGAGTGTTGTGTTCAAGTGGCCATTACAGTGATTATCACAGTGGAAAAAGCTATTGAATAATTCATATTTGTTATATTTATGTCGCAGCATATTTATGTTGCTCACAGTGGACAGTATTCATGCTTTCACTGTTGCTTGTTTTTTTCCCCTGCTGATCTATACTATAATGATCAATCAATCAATCAATTGATCAATTTATTTATTTCATAAGACCTGATATTGTTTAGTTCAATAGATATTATCTACGCCTTAGGAATATCATAACATCTTTCAAGGCACTAAAACTTAAACATGACAAATGAGCTGCTTAATAAATTATTTAATTAAACTATATTAACATATTCTTTGGTGTCAGAGTTGGAAGTTTGTCACAATCTCTCATAACTGAAATTGTCTTCAGATCCACAGAGGCCAGGATAAAGAGGTCTTCTTGCTGTATAATTAACACAGCTGACCCTGTTTGATAGCGTTCTCCTCTTCATAACATTTGCTTGTTGTAATCCTAAACTGGGTAATTTTCTTTCAGGCTTTTACACCACTGCCGAAATTAAAATAATAATGATTTAGTGAAAGTGTATTTTGTATGTGTGATAATTATGCATAAAGCATTGTTTCTTTGCTCTGTATGAAAATAGTAACAATTATGTGTTCTTGTGAAAGTTTAGTTTGTGTGGAAGTTTAAATATGAAAAAGTTTGAAAGAGTTACAACAACTGGTTCATACCAAATGGAAGGCTTATAAACTTTTAGAGTTGGGGTTATATAAAGATGATACATTGTGGTAACAGTCAGTCTATTTGACGCAGATTCTCTATGTGTTTGTCTTATAGCCTGTCTATTTACTTCATTCATATGCCTCTTTATCAGACACTGAGGATATGAGCTGTAACCAGTGAACAGAACCTCTTTGACCACTATGGTACACTGGTGGCATCACAACAGCCTGAGTCAAAAGAGCATTGTTGATCAGTCCTTGGCTGAAAAACAAGAACTGACCTTACAAATCCTTTTTTTTTTTTTTTAAATCAAAAGGTTGTTGTTTCATTAATGTGTTTTGTTTACTTACTTTCAACCTACTGTATCGTTGTCTGCTCATGATAACATTAGAAACAGTGTTACGTATATTATTCTATTAGTATTTATCAATATTTTGAATTAGCTTTTATTTTTATATTTTCATTCATTTTTATTTCAGTTTTACTTGTAGTAATTTTAGTGCTTCAACTTAAACTTATTTTAAATTCGTAATTTGTGTTTATAAGTTTATGTTCTTCATGTTTTATTTTATTTCAGCTTTATTATAATTATTAATTTCAAATTTTCAATAATAACATTTTAGTAGTTTTAGTTAATAACAAGCCAGATTAGAACATAACATTTTTTCATATTCATGCATAATTTTCATAGATGCTAGTCTGCATGCTTCGTCTTGAAATGCAATATCAAGATATAAAGAACAAGTTCGCTGATGCAGGTCACATCTGTTTCCTACATATCAAAATTCCAAATGGATTTGTAATCAAATTTCCCTGCTGCATGTAAAATGATGGTTCACAGAACTCTATTTACAGTTTTCTACAGCAGAATTTAGTTTTTCCACACAAAGTAGTTCTTATATTAGTGAAATCACATGTCTCATATGTATACTTCATAATTACAGTAAATTAAGATTTTGTTCATGCGTCGCCTATCAATGAGATCATACCCACGTTACCCTCGGTTTCTGGTTTTATTTTGTAGAAACCATGGAAACACCAAAGACGCTTTAATATATTATGTGTTTTATTAGACAGGTGAGCAACTGTTTGGATGGATACATTCATTGACAGAAAAGTAACCATGTTACATAGCTCAACACAGTAAGTCTTATTGTTTAAATCTTGTTTTCTTGATTTACAATGAGTACCATGTTTTATCATGCCTAATATCGATCTAGCCAACTGCATTAAGTGTCTCATATTAGCGAATGCAGAGTAGCATTATAACAACTTTCAACACACAAATGTATCTAATATGATAAAACCGTGCTGCTTTACCCCAAATACGTTTGACTGGAAGACACGAAAGCAGCGGCTGCGGCATAATAAACATTCTGCTGCTCTCGAGACATGTGTCGCTCTCATCTTAATTAGCAATCGCTCCAGCTGCCTCGTTTCTGCTCGCACAGCACTTGGCCCTGCTCTGCTTCATACTACAGAAACATTAATAATCTCATCAATGAAAATGATTTCTGCCCGAGTCTTGTCCCGATTCTTTTCCACCGGCTGTAGACGTGAAGACGACACCTCCCATGATTCCACGAAATCAAGGCGTCATCAAGCTATGCCTTTGTTTTGAATAAGCGACCTCTAGTGGCAAAAAGTTACATATTGTGCCTTTAATTACTCATAGAGAATACATTGGACTGATATTGAGGACAAACTTATCAGTTTGTTATGAGAAATAATCCAACAGATGTTTAACTCATAAACTAGATGGACAGATTTAACACCAATGTATTCATGACCTCTGGCTTCTCCAGAGGGACTATTCTTGGAATCAATGCACTGAGGTTTCCAGGTCTAGTGAATGACAAGTAACCAATGTTGGAAAGGCTCCAGTAATGTGTCTCAGCTCTTTTGGGTCCATTGTCTCATACTTGGTAACCACATGCTTTCCCTGTTTCGAATTTGTTACGCTGGCATGCTGTTTCAATTCATGTTGTCCGCCAACCAACAATCATTGTCTTTCAAACATCAGCTCTCTGAGTACAACGATGTCTTTATTGCTGTAGCTGAAGTTGTATTGTAGGGATTTTGGTTGCAAACCACAATAATGTATCTGACAGTTAGTATATTCATTCAAAATAATGAATAATGGAAAGGCTGATGATAAGGGAACAATTGCTATATCTGTTATGATTTCCAATGTAAACTTTCACTTTAATGAATGTTGGCTATATCATTTATTCACCCTCATGTTTTTCCAATCCAAAAAACAAAACAACAAAAACAGAGATGTTAGAAAGAATGAGTCACCTCAGTAACCATTCAGTTTCATTGTATGGAACACAGATGCAAGTCCCTAACATTTTGTATAACATCTAGTGTTCTGCAGAACAAAGAAAGCCATGCAGGTTTTAAAAGTCTGGTGTTCAAATTATGACAGATTTTTCTTTTTTTGGTGGATCAACTATGCCTTTAAGATTAAGCTCACGTCGCCCGGAAGCTGCTGCTGAGGACAAATGCAAGTTCGAGGCGCGCTCTAGCGAGCGTGAATGACAGAGGGACGCGCGCGCGGTTTCCCTGCACTCAGGCAACTCATTCGTTTGTCAAGATATGTTTGTTGAGATATTCTTTGATGACGCTTCTGTATAAACGAACTACAGTTTGGAAATAACTCCTAAACATCCATAACAAGTCCCCCGTGGGTAAGTTGTTAAATTAATTGTTTGCAAACATTTCGTTGGATTTCGCTTGTGCGCAATTCCCCAAGTGAGTTTTGTCTTGTTTTTAGCAATTAACGTTACCAGAACAACAAACAAAGCATAAATAGGTTTGTGTTTAATACTCTTGAGTAATTAATAAATAGTGGTAATGAGCCAAAGCTGTTTCTCCTCAAACCTGTTGGTGTTTTGTTTTTGTTCTTGTCAGTTTGTTAAGCGGTCTCCGAGAGAAGTATTTTTGAATCATAGGTGTTGTATTATGTATTTATTTAGTTTCACTTTAAGCGATGCAGCTGAACAGTAGGCCTATAACTTTGTAATTGTTTCAGGAGTCACACCAAGGTTACTAAAATATAACAGCGGACAGGATGCGCGCTCCCGTACGCCAGTAATTGAATGATAGTTGTGTTCACACGTGAAAAGTGCAAAATTGACCGTGAACTGAACTGAAGTAATAACATTTAAGTGTATCCGTAAGGTAGGTATAGGGTGAGGTTACGAAGCGCCACGTAATGCGTACCCAGTGTTTGTCTGTTTGTCCTTTATTGTGGTTAAAGGAAGGGTCGCTCCCGTTACTTGATACGCTACATGTTTCCCAGCTGGGGTGCGCGGTCATGAAGCGCGCTCCTGGGGAGATGCAGTTCTCTAAACGAGAGAAATTAACACCTGATGGCTGATGCTCTAAGATGTGATGGAAAGTAAAAGTATTTGTAGTTTAAGAGTCTTTTTACACAGCTCTATGTACATACAGTCAGCACACAGTAACAAAACAATACCAGTCTTTGTTGCACCGCACTGGAATTTTTTTATGATCCAGTTCATTTGCATTGATCTAATACAGTATAACACCACCAGTGATGCAACCTTATGACTTTTGTGCTTCCTTTTTCTATTTAGTTCTGCCAGAAACAACTTTTTTTTTTTTTTCTTTTTTTTTTTTTTTTTTTTACATGTGGGTAGTTGGCCTGAATTGGTTATGGGAAGTTGTTTTGGGTGTGAGATGCTATAACATCTAAAACTATTTTAAACATAATTTAGAAAATCAGTTTAGAACTAGGCAAGCAGTTTTAGAGGCTATATGTAATATAGGTATTTGAAAAAAGAAAAAAAAAAAATCAATAAAAAGTTGACCACTTAAGATACACTTTACCTTATACCTTCAAGTTTTAACCTAAAATCTTTATTTATTTTTTTGTTTTTTTTTCAAACCAAGTTCCTTAAAGTTACATTTCTTTTTTTCGTCACATAAAGATTTTATTAGAGATGGTGACCTAAATGCATATGGTTGATAAATTAGGCTACATTTGTGATAGTGATCCACCCATGCCAAAGAGCCCTTACTGTAAACCAAATAGTAATAAATGCAAGTATATAATCTCTTTTGAATTATGTAAACTTGTTTTGCATTTATACAGGCTATAAGAAATAAGCTCAAGCTCATTAATTTACCTTCTCTATTTGTTTTAGTAGGCAGGTTAAAGGTTTAGGACAGCGGCACAGCAATAATAAGAGCAGTCAGTTCCCTTACTTGTATTCAGGGTTTGTTTGCATGGGTTGCATTTGGAAGCCCTCCTGAGTCTTAACGATTTCCTGCTTGGCCTTTAAAATCTGAGTTTAATGGATTTTGTAATGCTGGCAGCTATTAGCATATATTTTCAACTAGAGAGAAAGTGAGGGAAACGAAGGGCTTAGACATTGGTGTAGATTGAAACAGAAAGAATTGGCCCAATAATGTATGGTCTGTTTTATACTCCAAAGATGTTCAGCATGCTTACTGACATGTCCGTCTCACCATCAGGGAGAAAGTAGGCTAAAATGGTTCTATATGAAATTGTATATGCTTTTTTTTATTTATTTTTTTTTATCTAGGTGCTTTTATCTTTATAATCTGTGATTATTCCTAGTCTTGTCTTTTTCAAAATGTGCATTTTAATAAGACAAGTGCAAAGGTTTTTACCAGCAGGAATGAGCAGATCTCATTCTCCAAACTGGAGTCATAGGATCATGCTGTCCATCCATATTTGTTTTCATCACAATGATGATCAGGGGAGCTTTGCCTTGTGACTGATCATAGCTCTTATATTTCATAACAAAGCTATCTTTCCATTATCTGTTATATTTTTGCAAAATCAGCCAGTGGAAGGAGCATGATGTGGATTACAGAACAGGATGTCTAGCCTAGTAAGCGTATGGTTAACCTCACTTGATGTCTGTGGTCCTTGAGTCAGGTGACTGTTGTGATGTATACGTTCTGCTCAAAGCTCATTCCTTTTCTGCTTCAAATCATTTTAAAACTATAATTTGTATTAATTGGTTAACTTTTTAATGGTCTTTGAATTAGAGACCCAGCAAACCAGACTTTGATGGTATAAAAGTTGTTAGTGATTTTAAATATTAAAAGTGAATTTAGGTTTCACAACATTATAAAGTACAGTATGAAAGAAATTATATTTATTTTGAGATTTGCTAAAGATTAAATTCAACAGTTTACATTATTTGTTTAATAACATTTAAATAATTTTTTCAGTTTCTTATTTTAGTGGGGTTTTTTTTGTAATTTTGTTTTGTTTTTATATTACTAATTTTTTGTAGATTTAATTTATTTTTATTTCAGATTTAGTTTATTTTATAGTTCAAATGAGTGCTTCAACTTATTTCAGTTAGTTGCCAAGGCAAGATTTCTAACTTTAGTTTTTTATCTAATATTTATATAATATAATATAATCTTTATTTCAAGTCATCATCTTTATTTATATAGCGTTTTATACAATAAAGATTGTTTTAAAGCAGCTTTATAGAGATAACAGGAAAATGATTCAGTGATGCAAACAGAGTTTATTTCAGCTGTACAGCAGCTCTAAAAGAAAAGTGTCATTGTTCAGCTGAAGTCATTTCAGTGTTGATTCAGTTCTGCTGTAAAGATCATCAATTATTAAATTCATTTAATCTATAAAGCAGTTCTGCAGAAAACATTGATGTCATCATTCAGCTCAGTTCAGTTCTCATCCAATAGTGTCAGTGCAGTGAAATCAATAATATTGTTGAATATGAAGTGTCCCAAACTAAGACCTTGGGAGAATTACCTAAAAACCTGTATTAGGTATTTTACTTAAAATTACTTAAAAAACCTTGGGAGAAACAAGGCTCAGTCTGGGGCCAGTTCTCGTTCGGCCAGCGAACAATCACTGATGAACATCTTTAGTTTTAATGAGAAAAAAAACTATACGAAGGCAGATTAGAACCCAGACACGCCAAACAAAAGTTCTACCACCAGACCATTAAGGCACATAAGTATTTCATTAGAATATATGTATTTATTCACTGATGTGAAAAATCTTTGGACTAACAATACAAGGATGAAACTATCACGTTAAACATGACTTCTATGTCAATAATTAAACCCAATGTAGTATTGAAATTGATTTCTGGACATTGTAATGTTATTTTTTTCTGCAATTATTATTGTACATATCACTGTATTAGCAATCCTCCTCCTGTCCCACCGACTTTTTAAAACAAAGTTACGCCACTGAGTGTGATTATGATTCAGGCTGCACCACAAGTCAGAATCAGATTGTGGATCGGTAGCATTCAAATATTTCAATTAACAATTTTTTTAACCGTTTTACTTTTAGTTAATAATAAAACCCCTGATTGAATGATGCTGAATTAAATTAATATTGCTCACTTACTGATATGGTACCGTTATGGTATTTCAGTTGTCACCTGAGTTTCCTTTTTCACTTCTTTGTTTTAAATTAACAGTTGGACCTAAAATGTTTTACAAAACTCTTTTATTGTACTTGTGAATATATGGCTTAAAAATAAAAGTCCATCCTAAAATATTTTGCATGTGAAAATGCACGTGTAATACATCAGTTTATTTTGCTTTGATGTTTCAGTTCACACACACTTCTCAGACCATATGTCTGCTTAAGGGGGGTATGACCATGTGTCGACGTTGACACAGTAACACCCGTGCCCATCATTCACCAGACATAACCGTCAGGGCCTTACTTATTAATCAGAATAAAGATCAGAACAAGATAATAGAGGCTGTAGTCCTGCTCCAGCCTGCACAAGGAGAGAGCACCACAACGCCCAGTGAGACTATTGTTTTCATTTCGTCAACAGTACTTCTTGTGTTACCCTTGATTAATATTGTGATTTCCTTCACAAAGGCTGTCATTATTTTTATCATATGCCAGGAAGACGGTACATACAACATTGAGTTCATTGTGTCATTGTGTTCCTCTCTCCTTTTTAAGTATTACTATTGAAGTTACCCTACAATGCTACAATGTCTCTGAGGAGCTGTGTGGAATGAAACAGAGGTTTTCAATCTTTTAGATGCCGCGGACGCCAAATATGACAATCCTTGTGTGACGGACCCCCAACCTAAAATTTAAGTCATCTTTTATAAACACTAAATTCATACACTGAAAATTAATATTATAAATCTAAAATTAGTATCTGTTAAGTCAAATTATAATATTTTTCTTCTCATTATAGTAATGTTTAATTTTAATGTCATTTTAATTTACTTTAATCTGTTTAATAAATTATTTTTGTTATTTTCATCAAATTTTTTTATTTTACTCTAATTTATTTACTTATTTCAATTGTATTATTTATTGTATTATGTATTTATTTACGGAGAAAAAAAAAAAATCCCAGTTTTTCTCTAGACTTGACCCTTTCACTCCCTTGCACTCCCTGGACCCCAGTTTGAAAACCTCTGGAATAAAATGAGACCATGTAAATAAATATTTCCTTTAAGTTTGCCTGGAATATTATATAAACATAACAGGCTCATATAAAGTTACAGATACAATTGGTCTTTCTATAATCAAAAATGAGAACATTTAATGAGAAAAATGCTTGATGTTCCCTTTCTAGTGCCCCTGAGCTTTCTTTTACACAATCCCAGTGTTATACCAAAGCAGAACTTCTCTGTAGACCTTCCTGCTTTCTTTCTGACTAATGGTTGACCCTGTTGCATAAGTACAGAGGCTGACATCATTGTTAGAAACCCAGCACTGTGGTTTGAAGGCAGCGTGAACCGGTGTGGGGCCTCAAATCTCCCCCCTGCACTGGGATGAGGAGCAGCTGGGGATCCTGAGGCGTGGACCTCACTCTTGAGAAAAGATTGTGAAACTGTATGAACTGTAGCACAAGCACCTGGCTTTTGCATTTTGCTTGTAGGCCATACTGAAGCTTGGTGTGTGTGTCTTTGTCTTTGTTTTCTCCATTAAAAGTTTTTGCCTGGACATAACCTTTGGGAATTTGATCAGGGATCTTGTTAAAAATAATGCTGTGATTCTTCAGAAGGCAGAGCAGTAGGTAGTTGTTAGGAATAATAGTATTTATCCAACTTTCTCTATATAAAATCACTGTCTTTGGGCAGGTCGTGCTTCTGAAAACTATTGCTGATGTGTTTATTTGTCTGACGTTTAAAAGTTACAGAAGTAGCAGAAGACATGCAGCTTAATTTCAATAAATGATCTTTTTTCCCCACAAGGGAGGAAGTTTTGAGTTGTGATAGTTACAGTATGTTTTCATAGTACATTTAACTCTTCCTGGAAAGTTCAAGAGAAATCTGATTCCTCATGATATGACCCCTTTAAAGCTTCTCACAGCAAAGTATAAACACACACACACACACATACACATGAGCTCCTGACCATAGACAGACTTTAGTTAGCACCATATTTACACACTGACATACCTTCGGCCCAGAAACACGTAGTTAAAAACGTATACTTAGTGCTTACATGAGGATTCCAGATGTGTTGATCGCTCAGGATGTTCTGTGGCAGTGTGCCACGTGAATCCCGGAGTACGCTGGGAAAAACAGTCTGTTTCTAAGGCCTAATGAAGACATTGTCCTCTAATGGGGGCCACAACTGTTCTTGAGTAATTTGCTTGCTTATGTATGTGTTTGTGTAAGTGGGTCACAGCAGAAAAAGCACATCCGTTTAGAGGTTAGGAAGGGTCATCTCTTTGTTTTTCCTTCCACTCGTTCCTTTTGCTGCCGTTGTGACTTCATTTAGAGACAGCAGTGCTTTTAGGTTGATTCTTTATATGCACCGTCAGCTGTTTGAATGCTTGCTTATTTGATTTGAGATGCTTTGAGGAGGTTTAAATCTATGTAATTGCATTTGTTTAAAACATTGGTGCCTTCTTGATGGAAGTTAACAACTCCAGACAGTTGTTAAACTATGTGTGGTTTGCAAATTGCATTTGGTTAGTTTCTTAATGTGGAATATGCAGGCACAGTTGTCAATTTTTTCCTGGCTGGATAGTTTAGCCTTTCTTTTGCTCACAGAAAAATCGTTCGACTTTGGCTGGTAGTCAGGAGTAATTTTATTAGCGGAACTTTTACATGGATGTTTTTTGTTTCTGTAACTTATTGTAGCTTGAAGTAAATGATGCCAATGAAATCAGTTAGCCAAGAAACACCAAATGAGAATGAGATCTTTTATTGGTATTGTTTTAAGTGGAGATTGATCCAAGCTTTTTATTGGATGCACCTGAGGTTATCTATAGTAATCCCTGCATGTCATGAGGACACACTTCAGAAAATACTAACATGCTTTGAACAAACGCATCTTATTTCTCCTGGTTGCCTGCTTCATGCTTTGTTGTGCACTCTAAATGCACTCTAAATGCAACTCTATATCGATATGTCGGATAGATCAGGAGTTGGTGATATGATTTATACACCCTTATCAGCTGCAAACTATTGCCCGTGCAAATGGCTCTAAACTTAAGCACAGTGGATGTCACAGAGGAAAAAAGGAGGCAGTTTTTTGCAGAGGTTATGGGTTCAGCCTGTGGTTGAGTGAGAGAAAGAGAGCGAACATGATTTTTCAATTAAGGCTCCCCTCAGAATTTTCTTCGTAAGAGTGCAAAAAGCCAGATCTGGAGGGAGATCAAGACCTCCACCCAAGTTAGTGCATGTTAATTTGCGCGCGCACACACACGTTTTTATATAGGCTAGCTAGAGTAACAGAGAACCACCCCATCGTGTTTAAAATCTTTATCTTCAATATTCATTTTTTTTATGTACAGTATGTAGTAGAATGCCAATAGTCTCAATCCCATATTAAAGAATTCGTAACTCATGTTGTGTGGTATTTTGACAATGTCTGTAAGATTTTATATTCAACCCTGTATGCTAGTAGCACCAAATCATTAATATCAACAGTGCTCTGTAAATGTGGAGAGGGAAAACGCAATTGTTACGACCCAATTTGCTGTATTCTTGCTTTATTTAAATATTGAAAGGCTCTTTTTACACCTTCCTAAATGAGCTACAGTAACATCTCTAACTCAATCTAGCAAGTGAAATCTAACAATTAGCAATTGGAGAGATATTATTTAGGCATCCAGCATGAAATTTAGGAGGAATATTCAAGTTATTTACTTGCGATGTAAAGGGTTGTGTTGATTTACATATGGGTCAATGTCATGATGTGCATATTTTTGGGTCAAAGTGCATTATTTCCTTTTAAAATAATTTTATAAATCCATGACATGTATCACTTTATTCTATAAAACCTATTTAGTTTGAATTAATTTTCAGTACAGTACATTCAAATAATAAATATTATTTTATGTTTTGGTATCTTAAACCCCCCACCAAAAAAAACACACACACTAGACGGACATGTATGACCATTGCGCTTGCGTCTTTTGCAGCACACTGTTAATTTTGGCAGCCATTTTTTATTTAGTCTTAGTCTTTATCTTCAGATGAAAATGCTCCTTAGTCTTAGTCACATTTTAGTCATTCTTGTCTTTCATATTTTAGTCTAGTTTTAGTCGATGAAAAGTCATTGCATTTTTGTCAAGTCTTACTCATTAGTCAAGCTACAGTTACCAACATTAATTTTGATAGCTATTTTATCTTTAGACCAATTCATTTAAGCTTATGAAAAATTTGAATCAAGGTTGTACTGACATTGCACTCTTAGCAGTCGCACTTGTGCAATTCTACATATCCCTTTTCAGTGGTTTTTCAAACTTTCTAGAGTGTCGTACCCCCTGAGGGATTTAACATCCTTCTGCATACCCTCTCTTTTCCACTTAGACTGCAGTTACACCTTTTCCATTAAGGGACAATATTTCCCTCTTAAATCGATTTTTCCAGTGCATTTTTTTTACCTTTATAAATATCTTTATAAAATAAATAATGCTTAAAAAAAATTCAATAAATACAATAATGATAAAAACGAAGTAATACTTTTAAATATTACATTAAAACCACCAGTAGGTGGCGGTAAGTTACTGTCTTTTTGAGTGAATCATCGAGTCATTCATTCTTTTAGTATCAAAGCAAGCGGCTGTATTTATGAATGAATCATTGATTCGTTCAAAGCCGCAGATTAATTCACGAAACAGCTTGTGTACTGCAGTTCTGCTGTGGCTTTTGTTGCAAAACAGAGCAAAAATACTGACAATACTGTTTAAAATGTACATCACTTAATATTACCCTTTTGTTTGTTGAAATGTTGTATAAAATCAATGTCACATTTGAATTTGTGTGGATATTCGGGAAACATTGCATTCTTGCTTGTATAATATGATCAACATTAAAAATAATAACTCGCCAAAGGGAATGATTTTGTATCAAAGAGAGTTTTAATCATAAATCTCTATGCAGTCTGTGTCTATATTTGTTCTTCATGCTAGTAAATGCTAAATCCCCACTTTTACAAAGATATACTGTCGAGAACAGCACTAATGTAGCGCGATTTGCTGGCATGGATGCAGTCAGTTTTGACCGCAAAAGATGAGGTAATTTGTGTTTACAGAAAAGCTCTGATTGGGGGTTTAAATTCTGGAAATCTGGCAACCGTAAGCATGAACGCTCATAAAAACAGTAGGCCTATGTTGTTTTGTCTCCTTTATTCGACAAAAACAAAAAGTGATTTCAAAAGAGTTTTGAGTTTTTAGTCTTTTAGCCACATTTCAGTCTCGTCTTTTTTTGTCAGTGATATTGCATGTGTTGTTTTAGTCACGTTATCGTTAAATGACATTGGTGTCGTCTCTCATCGTCTCGTCTTAAAAAGGTCGTCAACGAACATTTTTCGTCATAGTTTTCGTTAACGAAATTAACACTGTTGCAGTGTCTCGAGCATGACACGTCATTCTAAAAATGCGGCGCTCAAGGTTCATCAGTTCAACTTTTAAAAAATCTCGTCTCCAGATTAGAGACCTTGCGTTTTTTCCCCCATTCCACAGCCCGCGTCTCGCGTTTCTCAAAGCAAAAACTCGTTCTATGTGAACAAGCCCTAAGAAAACTATATAAAATTGTGTTTTAATAAGAATTCAAAATAAAATACTATGGCATAATTTTATGTTTGGAAACCTTTCATTTAAACAAACTGTATAAATATCAGTAGTTTTAAAGCTCTTTATTTGTCAGTGACCCAGTGTACTTTCAGTTTTGTTATGCAGTAAATACACTTTTACTGGAAACAAGTTCCTTGATTCCAGTCTTGCTATATGACACTTTATTCAGAAAAGAGTGTTGTGTCTCCAGGTGCTTCTGCATAAAGCTTTGCATAGTTTCCATATTAAAGTTTGTTTATACTAACATGTATGCAAAAAAACAATGTACATGTAAATTACGTAGTTATGTAAATAATGTGTACTTTTTCTAAAAGTCTGAGACACTAGTGAAAATGCTTCTATTGGATTCTTTTTACAGTTTTTAGGTTCAAAAGTGTTCAACATGGTTTCAGACTTTCAGACCCCACTATGTTTGAGTTCTCTACTAACTGTCCTCAACATACAAGCCAGAACACTATAATTTGGTAAAACATTGGAATCATGTTGACTTCAGTTCACTAGTGATGCTAGAGTAGCTCAAAAGAATAGAGGAAATAGGGCACTTTTCTCAATGTGTGCACAGGAAATTGGACACTTTACAGTTTTATGAGACCACTGTCTTTCTGCCAGTAATGCTTATCAAAAGATTAGGCATTATCTTTGCGCAATATGTCTGTCAGATAATGCAGTAATGGAGAGATAAGTCTCCAAGTTTCATTTGATGGATGGAGTAGCGGAGATAGAAAAATTGCCTGAGGAGAGACATGGAAAGAGGGCGGGTGGATACAAATGTCTTTCTCACACTTTCTCATTATCCATTCCTGTTCTGTTGTTACTCTGTTGCTAATGGTTGGCCTTTTGAAAAGCATTCACAGAGATACCCAGTGATGCCACATTTAACTGTATTTGTTTTCCCGCCCCCTGCTGTGCATACAATAAAGTCAAGCTGTATATAATTTACCTGTCTTAAGCTAGAAATAGAATAGGTTGCTAACATTTAAGCACAAAACATTTGTGGGTGGGAAAAAACTTTATATTCCCTTACAAGGGGGATAATAGCTTATATAAATGAATATAATACTACTTTTTGTGTTTATTTCTTACGTTTTTAATGGCTAAATGGCCTCGAAATTGTCATATGTGACTGTTGTGACTCGTGATAAAATCAAACAATCTTGTTTAATCAATATAAATTGGCACTAATTATAATTAGTTTAGTACCAATATTTGCACTTCATGTGATTTTTTTTTTTTTATTTATTTTTTTTTTTTATGTGGGACAGCTGATAAATGTTTGTTCTCACGCAACAAAATTGTATTGTAGTCTAATGATTGTCTAAATATTGTAAAAAAAAAAAAATTAAAAAAAAATCATAAAGAATATGCAGAATTGATTTTTTTAATTATCAGACTTAAATATTTAGAAAATCAGTATTGCTATTCATAATAAACAACAGTACCTGTCAGTCAGTCATGCTAAAAACATATATTTGTAGATTATTATTTTCTCAAAGAATGTCTTCTCATCAATTCAAAAGACTCAAGTCAGCTTTGCCCAGATACAACAGATTGACATCTGTGATATAATTGGTCATTTGAATCTTTTTCCTCTATCCATCTGTTATGCCTAAAATAACATTTTCCTACAAAATCTTTCCCAATTTCATTTATGATTATTGTTTTAAATGTATTGTAGAGTAAAGTTTAACATCCTTCTATGTTTGTTATTAATAATAAGCATCAGACATGTTCACAGATTAGATCTGGTTGTTTTTGGCAAGAACTGAGTTTTCAGTTTCACAGGAAGATGCAGATGTCCTAACGAATAAAGAGGCTACATTGATTGTGTGTCTTGCCAGATGGACCAGCTGGCATCGTTCCATGATATTTAATACGAAATGTTTTTCTTCCGTGACCCACTTGTTACCCTCATTAAAAGTTTTTCATGATGATTTGTGCCTCTATCCACATTGCAGCACTAATGAACTATTATCTCCATTCATTTGAGTTCTTGATGAATTGGCCAGCTTTTTGTTGTTCCTTTGTGCCCCTGGTTTGGATCAGCTTTGGCAAGGTCCGATGTCTGTTTTCTGCCTGCTGCCCTAAAACTCTCTTGCATCTTACCGGTCATAAAGAGTTAACCTATAACAAAAACACTCTGTGCTATCAAAGCTGCTCTGCATGGTAAGAAACCACATCATGGTTTGGGCACATTGTCCTGTCACGTGCTTCTCAGTTCACTGGGCTGTCTTGTCCTTCCCAGACCATCCCATTTGGCATGCCTGTCTCTACAGTGACTACAGTCTTTGTAGGATGGATCGTCTCTGATCCTAGGTTTCACTCTGGTGTCCATGTGCAAAGAGAGAAATGCTAAAGGGAGAGAGCATGTGGAGAGGTAATGTGCTTGTAGGTTCAATGTATCTATCTTTCCTTTCTTTTTGTTTCCCTGCTGGCATATTTTTGCTTATCTTGACAAGATTTTGTGCACATAATGCTTCTCCAGAAATTTCTATCTTGTGCTGTTTATCGTTTGTTTCTTATTTTGTTAAACATTTCAGTGAGGAGGATTGAGTTGCGTGTTATAGAGCTTCATATGGGTTTGCCCATTTTATTGAGGCATATGTAAGCATTTGTTTGTTTTTGTTGGAGTTTAACTCGTAATTGTTCCCGCTCGCCTATAAATATGCATTATCAGCCAAACTTGCTTTGCGTAATCCTATATTTCTTTTTTTTTTTCTTCTAGTGCCAGAGAAATGTTTATTCAGGGCTCCAAGGTTGCCTGCAAAAATACATAATCATATTAGTACTTTGAATTGTGTGAGAGTGTCCTGCTTTGAGCCAAGAACATAAAGCAGAATAACCTGTTGATTTCATAGTGATTAATGTTTGTTTCTTCCAAGCTACATTTTGTAAACCTGTTTGTGTGCACACGATCGATTATGTATTGATTTATTCAGTTGATTTAGCAGTGGTTTGAGAGTATTAGTTTGCGGGTCAGTAAAATAGTTTTGTTATCTACTGGTTTATGGGTACAGCATGTAAAGACACTAGTAATTGGACTGAAAGTGAAAACAGAACTTACTTGAAAACAAGTAACCGGAAAACTGTCCTGCCACTTGGTATGGTAAAAAAAAAAAATGTAATTAATGTCAAAAAAAAAAAACATATGCACAAGGCTGAACTTCACTGATATGTCTTGGCTTTTGCCTAACTGAATTAAGCCATTATCAGTTGAATTGCTGTTAATTTATTACGAAAAAAATTTATATTATGAACAATTATGTCCCCAAATGGAAGTTTTTATTTATTTATTTTGCTAGGTTCTACAGACAGTTCAAGTAGTTTCTGGAGAGGCTGTTGACTAATTCAGTCCAAAGTTAACTTTCCTCAAAGGTTACTGATGATGAACTGTTTACTTGACCTAATTGCATAAGTGAGGACAATAAGGAAAAAGAAAAGAAAAATGTGTGTGTGTGTGTGTGTGTGTGTGTGTGTGTGTGTGTGTGTGTCTGAGGGTTTGAGAAGCGGCACTAGATGGAGCTCTGGATTCTTTCAAGAGCTCAGCACAGGTGGGTATCTCGGCCATATTCATTTTTTTTCTGTGTTATTTGTGTGATATCTTTATCTCTCAAACACTCTTTTGCTATCCCTTGTTACTCCTCACTCTTACAGAATGCGGTAATCTTAAACAGCCATGATCTGTTTTATCTCAAGCTGACACCTAGACTCTGTCCTGCACACTGTCATCACGTTAACTCCAGAGATCCCTCTCTCGGTTTAGTGTACATAGCACATTAGTTTTGTTTAGAGAGGAAACAACTTGGACACCTTCCTTTCACAATATGTTATACATTTGCTTTGATCTAAGAGGCAGCAGAATAATTTTTTATTTTTTTTCTTGGTACAGCAGTTAGTTTCAGTCTAGTGATTTAAACCTATACTGTAAAGTATATCGGCCTGGAAAATTAATCACCCAATATTTGGCCACTTTCAGATTAACAACAAACAGCAGTTTATCTTTCCACTTTGTCAGTTCCAAATTCTACTCACAACTTTGTCAGTACATTTGTTGAGTAAATGTTGAAATGAAAATAACTTATTTTACCCAATAAGTATGTGCTACTGTTCAAAAGTAAGTTTGGGTTCAGAAGTATGTTTTATGTAAAGAAATTAATACTTTTTTCAGCAAGGAGCATTAAATTGTATTGATAAAGGCAAATACAATGTTAAAGACATTTATAATAGACAATAAAGTGTACCAAATTCCAAAATTCTGAAAAAAATGTATCAAGCTTTCCACAAAAATATTAAGCAGGGATATAAAACCTTGTATCCCTGCAGTGTTTTATTACTGCGATCTGCATTCATGCTTTAGCTGACTCACACATCACATCAGTGTGTCAAACTTCACTTTGTCCTTGAGCTTTCATGTCACAGGATCTCGTTTCCACTACTCTCCTCCCTGTCAGTCTGTGAGGCCTGCTATGGCATGGCTGTGGTGGGAAAGTACCGTGCTATATTTGAATACCTCTGATGTCCGTCTTGACATGGAGCTTTAGCTGCCTCACAGTACTCCTGTAGAGGGGGTGTGACTGACAGTGAAGGGGATCTTGTCTGGTTGTGTGTGTGTATGCCAGTACCACATGGCCCTCTGCTGTCCTCCCCTCTTCCTGTTGCTTGTTCGCTCTCTGACCTTCTCCAGAGCTGATACATCTCTTCTGAAGAGCAGCGAATACATCTATCCTAAGTATTACTCTGTATTTAACCCTTTCGTGTTTGAAACGCAGTGACTGTAGTCCACTTTTCTCAGTGAGGTGCATCTGAAAAGCGTTACTGCTATAGTAAGTAGTTTGGATGCATTTTATCTTTTTTTTTTTTTGTTTGTTTTTTGTTTTTTTCATTCTCACATTTAACTCAGTATGTGTTCTTTAAAGTTTTTGAGACTTTTAGAGTAGTGAAATATGAAAAAGCATGGGCTTTTAATAATTTGTGTCCTCTAAGCTAGTATGTGTACGTTTTAATGAAGCCAGAATCCCAGTATATCTGGTTTAGTTTAACTGTAAGTAAAGTGGGTCAGTATCAGTGACCGAGAGTGCAGAGAGACTGAGGAGTGTCCATTAAGACTGAGTGATCTTTGTTAAGAGACAGACGCAGAAAGACAGCAGAAAGTGCTTATGTAGACTGCTGAATTGAGTGGTCTTGTATCCTAAAGGGTATTTGTTACCTCCCATCCCTGACAAACTTTCAATGACTCATTCCTGCATTCATTCTAGGCAAATTATTTGTATTTATTGGACTGTGAAGTGTTGCTATAAATGCTTTTTAAACATCATAAGACCATTGAGTGTCATTGCACATCTCATCTAAACAATATAGGTTAAGTCTGACAGCTGAAAAATTTATATTAAATTAAATTAAATTAAATAGGAAGCCTTCAAGGCATATTCAAATCCAACTTGTTTTTCGCTACCCATTGTGTGTGCAGTTCGGCAGTTGGTGGAAAGAAAAAGACATACTGTAGTGTCTGATGGAGTAAATTTATTTATAAATGTCAACTTATTAATTTGTACAGAGAAATACATGTTGTAGTCACCTAAATAATATTTGCTTAAAGCTCACTTGAATGTCTTCTAGATCATTAAACTTGATGTGCCTTGAAAGCCTGTTTCATTAGGAGGTGCTTTTGTACAAAAACACTACGTGTGAAGTCATTGACCTTAGATATCAGATGCAGCCATATTGTTTTTCTGACCAGTGACCACTTTATGTTGTGTATCCTTTAATGGTATCTGTGCGTGTATATGTGTACAGGCAGTAGGCCTAAATAACAGTGCCTCATGCTTTACAGCTGTTCAGTGACCCCACCTGCTCTCTCTCCATCACTTCTCTGACCAAAATAGACCCACACAAATGGCAGATACACATTACAAACAATATTTTCTGTACAACATGAGGTCAGAAGAGGAAATTAGGCTTTTAAGCATACCCATATGCAGTCAGATGTGATTAGGACGTGCAAACACATTTTCTACTGCTGGATAAGCTTTTAAGCTATGTAAATATCTTAACTCCATTTCCACACCGCAATATCATTTTCCACTGGTTGAGTATTTGTGTCTGTAGTTCTTAATAGTATGACAGGCTTAGGTGTTAGCTGTAAATTAACTGCCTTATGCTAAATATACTCTCTCTAGCTTTAGCTAAGCTTAAGTGTCTAACAATGACTTATTATCTGGCTTAAGGATAATTTTCTGTGCTCTGTCACTGTATAACAAAATTCACAACAGATTGTTTAGCTCAGAGCATTTTTGAAATGTGTCAAGCTCTTGTGATGGCAAAGACTAAAAACATCTGAACACATTATTGTATTCAAAAGACAGTTACCGCAAAGAACAGAACACAGGACACTTCAGATGCTTTTTAGAAACCATTTTTAACTTGACACAGCTTCTTAAAAATAATGATTATTCTGTGATACACTGAACAGCCAAAGATGACATTCTGACTAGGGGTTAAACGGACCGTTGTTGATCCGTGATCCGTACGGACCAGGACACACGGTTCGGCACGCATGTGATTATTTTCAAGTTTAACCGCCATAGACTGAAAGTTTATAATTTGCATGCGTTTTGTCTTGCTAGTTTGCATATTGAATAGATTTTAAACCATTCCAGCGCTAGAAGAGGCAAAAGAGAATTTAATTTAGTACTCGCGCGCTATCTATATATAATATATAATTTTTAAAAAATAAATTAATAAATAAATAAATCAATAATAATAATAAAAAAGGTTTGGAAATCTTTTGTAGCATTACACTACTGTCACTTTTGACCAATTCAGTGTGTCCTTGCTGAATAGAAGTATTGTTTTTGTCTGGCCCTAAGCTTTTGAACAATAGTGTACATTACAGCACAATACTTTTTGGTCTTCTGTATATGAATATACTATATTTAAACTTGTTTATATTTTCTGTAAACTAGGTTTGAAAGCCATGGCTGAACCTGTTGGCTTCATTTAGAAGGTTACTTGTCATTGGTGCCCTAGATACTCAGTGAAGGTTATGCACTAAGCACACAAACATAACCTTCTATTGCTTTCAACATAAGGTGCAGCCACATCATTGACACCGCCCAGCCATTCAGACAAAGGAAAGAAAGAAGCGGTGACCCAGAGTCAGCCACTCAGAAAACACATTCCCTTTTTAGGATAGAGATGTGTGTGTGCGTGAGTGGTAATTTTAGGTAAATGTGATGTGGAATGAGTGGACAGTTTTCTGACCTCCTACTGCATAGTAATGACCCAAATCAGGTGACCAATGAGTGGTTGAAACCAGACTCCATGAGTGTTTACCAGTCACCTCCCAATCTCAGGACTTTGATCATATATCAAGCACTGTAAAAGTCATACTGGTTAAATGGAGCAGAATGCCGCTATGGGTCATTGGTTCATTCCTCTGTTACAGTCTGAGATTTCATTCTGCTACATCAATTACAGGGGTGAAGTGAAACACTGATTAGCTGATGCAGTGTGATTCCTTTGCATATTATTCACATTCCACCTAATGATTCAGGTTTCTTAGCATGAACATAAATGGAATCTTGATGTGCCTGAAGATTCCTGCAATTAATCAGTTCATTCTGTTTTACATTGACGTTCATCATTAAGTTTAGCATTGCTTTTTTTCTTCAGTGAGTTTCAATACAGCTACCTGAAATGGCTTCTAGCGAATGAGCTCTTTTGGATCTGTAGACTGTGGTAAGGTTATTCTATTTCAATTCTGAATGTAGCAGAGAAAACATTATATACATTTATCAAAAACTGGACTCTATTAGTCTAATTTTCAAACTGCAAGGAAAAAGACAGATACCAATCTAAAGAGATGCGGTTAATCTTTCTTTGTATAATCCAGTGCAAGATAAGGCATCACCTTGTGACATACAAATATTTCAGACTTGGCTGGTTCCATTTAGCAGATAATTTAGATCTATTAGAAAACCAAAAGTCAGAATAGCTTAAACTTCCTTGCCAGGTTTTGTTTTTCTGGCATGAGACACTCTGAAAGTTGATATGTGGGGAAGTCAGGGCCAAGCTGAACATGAGTTATAGTATGTTAACTTTGTCAAGAGAGCCCAGAAACACAAACTCTTTGGTTTAGTTCTCTGCTAGTCATATTTGACCCTTTCCATCTTATTAATTGTTAAAACGGATCTTTTTTTCCCTCGCTTTTCCCACGTTTCCATTTTTTTGAAAGCAGATTTCCTTTAATTTATTATTTGTTATTACTGTAACTAAGATCATTGATTACGTGATCCTTGTTCCTAAAAAGACCCTAATTAGGGGTGATTTGTCTGCCGGGACATTTGACATTACAGTTTGATAGATGGTAGATGCTAAAGTTCTGTGATCTACAAACTTTGGCCAAGTCCTGTTTTTTTTTTTTCTTTTTTTTTTTTTTTTTTCTGAAATGTTTTGGTACACGGGAAACTAACATGTGAGTTTTAAAATCTGGATTTAAGCTTAGACCCATTACATGGCCTTTTGGCTTAATTTGTCTCATAATTCCTCTATTTCTGTTTGCTTGAGTTTATTGTCACCATTTACCACTTTAATCTTTATTTACTACTGTAGCGTGCAGATGGTGTTAAACCAAGCCCAACAGTTTGAGCTGTAAATAATGAGCACATGTGCATGAGATGGTGTCATTAGATGATGTGTTTTGGATTAAGGGATGATGTCATATTTGTGGTATTTGTCATCTGAGAAAGCAGACCGGCCTCTGAGGAACTAGTAGATTACATTTATGTATAATGACAAGGCAGTGCACATGCCCTTTTCGAGAGTCACACAGTGATGTCATCCCTGTTCAGCCTTTAGTTAGATCCTGACATAAACTCAAGTGCTGATTATCTTAGATATTAGTTCAGTCTCTGGAATGTCTTTGATTTCCAGATCATGGTCTGTGGTGAATCTTATCTCCATCAGATACGGCACATCAGTATCTTGAATTGTGTCAAGAACAGCAGCTGGTTTTCTGGCCACTTGAGACACTCATTGACACATTCTTCATTTTTGATGGGTCTCAGGCATTCCTTAAGGGTGTGTGTTTGTGTATAAGGATTATAAGTATTGCAGTGGAAACATTGCAGTCAGGATAATAGGCCAGAAATAGTGCAGGGCAAATGCCATTCTGCATGTACATGAGTGCTCAAATGCCCTGCTCGCTCGAATGCATACTGAGGTTAGTTCTCTCCACTGCTCTGTACTCTCCCTCCATTCCACACTGGCACGTTTCTCATTCTCTAATGTCTCGCTGTCTTCACACTGCCTCCCTGTGTCCGTTTTGTTGTGTCCCAGTGTCCATTTTTCAATACATTTTTTCCTTATAGTCCATTTATGTTAGTCCATTTGGGCTACATTTACACAGCAGCAGAATATGGTTGTCAGCCCTGATTTAGAGAGTGTGTTGTCACATCTGTAAATACAGTTGCCATTCCCCAAAACTGCTGTCAACTTATCCTGTTATTTTTTCAGGATATGTTCATGGTTGTTGTGTGCTGCAGTGAACTGGCCATCCATCCAGGGTGTTTCCTTGGCGTATTTGCTGTCACAGATTTTTGAATGAACATTTCGTTTTTGCTACATAGTTTCCATAAATGCTCTGGGTCAGACTGGGAACTCTTTTGCGTTGTGAACCGTTTTGGTTCATGCATGTCTTATAAAAAGAGAGGAGAATTATGATATTTCAGACAATATTTAAAGATCCTTTGATATTTTTTTAAGTTACTTTAACTACTTAAAGGTGCTGTATGCGATTTCTCAAATTCGTTGTTGAACACTGTTGATATTTTAAATCATCCCAAACAAACCCACCCCTCTTTTCATTACACCGACTTCCAAACAGTGTATTTGAAATAATACTGAGTCCACCTTTAAGTTAAGTAACTTAAGTATCTTTATAAATCTATATTATAAACTATGGTTTAAAAGTTTGGTGTCCGTAAGTTTTGTTTTTGAAAGAAATTAAAGTATTAATTTAAATTAATTCAGCAAGGATGCATTCAATTGATCAGAAGTGACAGAAAGGGCATTTATGATATTATAAAAGATTTTTATTTTAAATAAATGGTGTTTTTGGAAATTGAAAAAAAAATTATCATGATTTTCACAAAAATATTAAGCAGCACCAACTGTTTTCATCATTGATAATAATAAAAAAGCTGTTTCTTGAGCACCAAATCATCATATTAGAATGATTTCTGAAGGATCATGTGACACTGAACACTGGAGTAATGATGCTGAAAATTCAGCTTTGCCACAGTAATAAATTACATTTTAAAATATATGTAAATAGAAAAGTTATTTTAAATTACGGTGATAAATATAAAAATATGAAATCATAACTTAAGTTACGTGGCTTTAACTCTCTTCCACTATCCATTATTTGTTTTCTCTTTTTATACTATCATAATCTTTTCCTCCATTCTTCAGCAGTCAGTGTCGTCCTCATCGATGGGTGACTTTATTACATGAGAATTTCTGAGTTTGGCTGCTCGTATGGATATTTTATCCCATTTGAACCCCGAAGCTAACAGGTGCACACGGTCAGAGTCATTCTTTTGAAACTCACCAGTAATCCTGAGAAGAAATTTAAGCAATGAAGCTTTTTTTCCCCCTAGAGTACAGGGACCAGGATAGTAAAAATGAAAAATCTAAACCTATTTAACACACAGCATCCTCTGTTGATATTGGGAAAACAGAACGGGAAAGACCTGATGAGTCCATAAATCAAGTGATTTTTCTACTCCACACATCGTCTATTATTTTGTCCCTCCTTTGAGTACTTAGCACAATATGACTTGGCAAGTTATGTTCCCCATGGCAGAGATCTTGCTTTTCCACTCTCTCCTTCTCTAAGTACCACGCATATGTCATTGCTAAGAGATGAGAGGAATTTCTTGTTCCTTTGAGGCACTTGTCTTCTCTTACTTTCTCACCCTTTCAGCTGTCCTAAAAGCTAAACACACATCTACTGTATGCAGCTGCTAGTGCACACAACCGCTACTGTCTGACTAATGTCGTTGTCCTCGATCTCTCTCTTCCCTTTCTTTATATCTTTCTCTCTCTCCCCTCGTCCCCCAGCCTCAGTATTGTTAATCTGATTAGCAGTGAGTAGCATTAGCACAGTAGTTACCTTGCTAGCATTTAGCAGTAGCCATGCAGACAGCAAGAGGCTCTCCGTCAGCATAGTGTCATAGTGTTGGAGAGATACTGTTCTCCTCCTCCTCTCGCAGCGTTTCTCTCTCTCTCTTTCTCTCCACCTCCCCTCTCTGGCTGTCCCAGGACTGCTGCAGCTAACTCTGCATCACCTTGCAGTTCAGACACTGCTCCCTCTCTGCAGTCCTCTCTCTCTCTTCTATTTTCCTCCTCTCTTTGGTCCTTCGCAATTCCCCCCACCTATCTGGTCACTTTCTTTTCTTATCTGTCATCCACCCCTTGTTTTACTTTATCAATATGTACCGGAACCCTTGGATCTCCAACTATATCAACCATGTCAAGTTGTGCCAAGGTGAGTAAATGGCAGTTGGGGTGGGACAAGACAGGACGGGCCCACCACATCTCTGTTAATGCTGCTTGAGTTTTAATGGTGCTAGAGCCTCCAAGGACAGAAATATTCAGGACAAGGGACTCGCTGACTCAAAAAGAGGAGCACTGAGGCATTTTGAAGCAGAACAAGTGTCGTCTCTTTTGCATACTGTGGTTTAGATATGAATGCTTTCAATAGTTTGAAGTCTGTAGTTGGGTCTGTTAGCTTAAGGGAGTTTGACTCACAGTATTGCCTTTTAATGGTTTTGTTTTGGACTGTGCACTTGCGCAACGGCACATGCTTTTTCATTTATCCTGTGTGTTCTTAGTTAAATGGTGCATTTTCACATTTATAGCAGGTGTTTGTGTCCAGCATTGCACTGTTAAACATGCATTTTATGCATCAAATTATTTTATAGTTTTCATTAAAATGTTGTTTTCATTTATAGTGGTTTTAACAGCTTTAAATATAAATGGGTTAATGCGTAAATGTATGAATGGGTTTTAGAGATTCCCTGTCACCTAATTCGCCCTTTCCTGGAGTGCAGACACCAGCTGTCTCTTTTAAGACTCTTAAGATCTCCCTCTCTGTTTGTGCATTGGTAAATAACAGTTTTACACTCTTTTGAAGGGCATTGAAGAATGTTCAGAGTTGAGCTAGCTGGTATTAAAACATAAAACGCCATTAAAAATCATGATTTAAGTGATGCCATACATATACACAATGGCACACTTCCTGTGTCCACACTAGCTAATCCTATTCCTCTTGAAGACTAATCCTTTATTAGTTGAGACAAGTGCTACACTAACACCGGACTGCCACATTTTGGCTTCGTGTTTTCCTATTTAACAGGTTTCATCCTGTAAGTGTGTTTTGAATTCATGACTAGCATGTACTACTTGCTGACTTTCATGTAGTTTTATCCCTTGAAATGATTTGTCAATTTGCTTTCTTAATTTTATTTAAGTGTAATATTACAATTTATTATACATATTTACTACCACTAAAATTAGGGTCAGAATGTCTTTTTATTTTTTTTGGAAAGATATTAATACTTTTTTCATTTACATTTACTCATTTAGCAGACGCTTTTATCCAAAGCGACTTACAGTTGAGGAATACAACAAGCAATTCATCTTAAGAAGACAATAAACACGTTCCTGTTATAAAAAAGTTCCAGTAATACAAAGTTTCAGTCATCGTTCAAGATAGTACAAGCAAGGATGCAATAAATTGATCAAAAGCGACAGTAAAGAAATTTGTAATATTACAAATTATTTCTGGTTCTAATAAATGCTGTCTTTTTGAACTTTTTTTTCATCAAGGAGTCCTGAAAAAAGTGTCACAATTTCTATAAAAATATTAAGCATTTCCATATAGTGTTGTCAAAAGTACTGAATGAAGCTTTGAGCGCTGTGAGTGGATTTGTAAACGCCTCTAATTGGACATTGTGTTCATTCACTCATCAGATATGTCTGTGATTGGCTGCAATGATCAACGCTTCAAAAACATGTTGTAAATAGTCATCAATGACACTCTTCACTAAGGGCTTACACAGATACACACGGGAGTGTTTGAAAGTAGGCATCTGTGAGCGGACTGGTCCACTGATAGATGCCTGCTTTCAAACGTTCCCGCTTTCAAATTCAAACACTTCCGTGTGCTTTCAAACACTCCCGTGCGTTGATCACTATAGCCAATCACAGACATATATGTTGAGTGTGTGAACACAATGGCCAATCAGAGGTGTTTACAAATCTGCTCAACGGTGCTCAAAGCGTCACGTTTTTAAAATGTCAGTACCGACTTTGTCTGTACTTTTGACAACACTATTTCCATAAAAATATTAAGCAGCACCACTGTTTTCAAAACTGACAATTAAAAAAATGTTTATTTAGCACCAAGTCAGCATTTTAGAATGATTTCTGAAGGATCATGTGACACTGGAGTAATGGCTGCTGAAAAATCAGGTTTGCAATCACAGGAATAAATTATATTTTAAAATAGAAATCCAAATTGTAATAATATTTCACAATATTACTGCGTTTACTGTATTTTCTTTGTAAAAATAAGTGCAGTCTTGAGCATAAGAGGCTTCTTTTAAAAACTTTTAAAATCTTACTGATCCCAAACTTTTGAATAATGTAGTATTATTAATAAGTATCAAAATATGTATTTTATTATTGATAAATATTAAAACATTGAATGCATATATTGTATTAAATTGTATACATTACATATCAATTTAAATGTAATTACATAGTTTATTATTATATTAAATTAATTAAAGTTATACTTGTATATACCTAAATATTCTAAGTTAAGTTATATAATTACATTGTGGTTTTAAACATGTCTTCATAAACTGTGACAAACGTTAGATGCCAGAGAGCCTTGGGTTTATGATCTTGTCACATGACCAAACAGGCTTTGACTTGCTTCAACTGTATGACCTCCATGTGCTTTAACTCTGACTAATGCCAGACCCCAATGACTGAACCCTATAGTCATGCAAGTTTATCAGTCACCATATTATTTGTTACTGACTGTGCTGAAAAACAGGTGTGTGATATGATGGAACATAAAATAAACCTGAACACGTTTCAGAGCTTTGTGATCAGCTCAATGTGACACTCGTAGATCAGAGAGGTATGTTGGTGTGTCACAGGGCTGTGGAATAACATGCATGCCATTTAAAGTGCTGAAAATGTCACACTTGACTGTGTCTGATTAGCATCTGTACTTAAGAGGGCACAGAGCCAATTTTCTGGATTTCCATTCATGTCTGTTAGCGGTGGGTGCTCTCAACAAGACTATGCAATGCACATAATAAGTGCTTAGGATAATTTTAGTGATCAATCTAGTTTATCTGCATTGCTAACTGTCAGTTTGCTTGATGGTTTTGTGTTTTTGTTCCTGCTCCTGGGAAACATTGTCATTAACTTTTCATTTACCCTGTAGTGTTAATTTACTGTGTGGACATTGGAAAATCTGTCAACGATTTGTTTTTAACGCCGGCGTCATTAATCACTAGTTTGCCTGAATGGCAATGGCTTTGTTGTTGAATTATCCCAGATGCAACAATAAAACATTGGTAACATATGGTACAGGAAGATGTACTCCGTGCAGGGTACCAGAACAGAGAGGCTTCTGTCATTTGTTGTGAATTCACTGTTTGTTTGTTTTTTATTTGAGCTAAAAAACAATTTCTATCAGTAATAACTGCGCAAATCCCCACATCATTTTGCCTCCACCCAGTTTTATAAGTGTATTGTTTCTTAGTCCTTCCAAAACCTTCCTGTTCTCTTTTTCTATCCCCCTTCAGTTGATGTCTCGTTCGCAGGCCCTGTGACTGAAATGAGAGGAGATTTTTAGGCAGTGAGGAATGTTTTTAGCAGATACTCGTCCCAGCTGTGAAAACTCACTCTGTACCAAAACAGAGTCCATCAGTTGGCACTCTCAGTCACTTTCTCTTCTTAAATGGTGTTTGTAGAGAGTGAAGGAGGAAATGACATCTAACCACAGTCCTTATCGTGGATTAACATATTTGAATATTGAATTTTTGGATGTCAAAAAGGGTGTTTGGTCTGTGTGGATGAATGTGTGGTCAGGCTATTGATCCGTGGGTAAAGTGGAAACACATGTTCTGCTCTTCCAATCCCTCTGTGAGGCTCAGATCTCCAGTATTAGTCATTTCATTGCGTTACTCATGTGAATGTTGTAACAAAAAATTCATTAAATTCAGTTAAATTCATCTCTTTAAAGAGAATTTATTTTTTCTTTCTTGTTTTTGAAGGGATGTTTGTATATTGGCACCATATTGGTTATATTTTATTTTGTTTTATTTTTTATTTTATTTTATTTTAAAAAATTAAAAAATAATAAAATAAAGTTTATTCTAATCTTTTTATTTTATTTTATTTTATTTTATTTATTATTTCATTTTAGTATTTCTAGTAGTAACCTACTAATTTTTGCCCTAGATTTACCTAGTAAGAGTATCTGCATGCACTTAAACATAAAACAATTTATTTGACATTCACAACACTTTTGATTTTATTTATTTTTAATAATAATAATAATAATAATAATAATAAAGATGTTATTTATTTATATTATCCATTTATTTACCTTAATAATATAAAATGAATAATTATTAGTAGTACTGGGCACAATTCATTATCACTGTATTTCTACATTCTTTTTATATCCTTACTTTTGATAACAATGGTGCATTTCCACTTAGGAGTTTTTGTGCATTAATTTTATGGATGCAGATATAAAATACAGATGACTTTGTGCATTACATGGTAGTCACTTTGACTAACAAAACTGTTGAAACAGCATTCAGCACATGGGCCCAGGCAGTTGACGCGGTGCATACAGATGTACCTATGTGTACATACAGAAATAAGGCTGTTCTTCTGTGGACACAGCACCATGTTGATATCCATGAAATGGATACTATTGTTTTCGTTCCTGCCCTTCACATGGGGCCTTTAAAACATCTTTTGCTGATCAGTCCTGTCACCAGCAGGAGTATTTGTAGTCTGAAGGCTATGCTGTCTTTTGTGTGCACAGGCTTCACAGGAGAAACAGCCCCTAAAGTTGGCAATACCAAACTACAACGGAGAGCTCTTAGGTAAGATCCTTATTTTTATGTAATAATAATTTCATGGAATGCTTATACAGTAAATCAAAACCCAAGTTATATAAGTTTAAATGAAAAGATCCACACCAACACAAACTCAGTCTTTTTGAATGTCTTGTATAAGGCTTGAACAAATTAAAGAGGACTATGTTGTGTTTATCTGTTGTATACAGATGCAGTCATGCTTTTTAAAATTGTGTATTCACTTGAACACTGGGATGTATCTGCACTTTTAGAAAAATGTGTGATATTTATTCACCCAGTTAATTTTTTTTTTTTTTTTTTTTTCCCTGTTCTTATATGCTGTGGCCTTATTTCTTGTCAGAAAATATATACTCTTACTAAATCTTTTTCCAGTTTTAAAAATTAAATTTTTAAGTGAAGATTACACATTTTTGGGAAGATGGAGCTGTGTGATATCTGCCAAGCATAAGATGCTTTTTCAGGTGCTGCTTCAACAAAAACAGGCAATACTGTGGCCTCTTGTTACTGTTATGTTATATGCAAAATATATTGAGATTTAAAGTTGGTTTCACTCTGTCCAGCTTCCAGAAAGAGTTTTCGCTTGAGGAGAAAGAAGAGGGAATCAACAAAGAATTAGATGTCAGTCTGCTGGGAAACACACCCAAGGGTAAGTACAAAATACATCAACGGTGTGTGGTTCTTTATCATGGCTATTATATACTAGTTAAATACTCGACTCTCATTAAACCAGCAGGCAGGAGCTCTGTCACACAAGGTTCATTTGACTTCTGCACTTTTCAAATTGAGGCGTGTTATCCTAATGGTCAAGAATCTTAATACAAAGGTTGCGGGTTCAATCCCAAAGAGGATTTGAACACTAAATGATCACTGTGGTTCTTAAGCCCTCTTAATTTTAAGAGGGCTATATTCATGAGACATTTTGTATTCACATTAGATAACAACTGTCTGCTAAAATAGCAAGTGATAAAGTCTGTAATGCTGGTCATAGTGCCTTGATCAAATTTTTCACAAGTTGCTTCAAGACTGTATGTTATTTCACTTAGCATTGTCTTGATGGGTGCTGGACACATGGGTTGGGGGGATGGGACGCTGATGACCTATATTTGGTCTGCTAGGGGCCACCTGTTGTTGGGCAAGTTGTCTTGCTTACTGGCCTGAAAATGTGATAGTTGTGTGAAAGACAGTGCCAAGATATTTTGTAAAAGTATTTGTGCTGTAAGCTAGTCCAAAAAATGGTTGAACAGGATTTTGTGGGACTCTCGCATGAGCAGCCTGCTTCTGGTAAGCTCTAAAAGGCTTTTTTTTTTAAATCACATTCTGTCTTTTAGTTTTATGAATGATGCTAATAGAGTGGCGCAGGGATGATGTCAGAAATCTGAAGACTAATTCGCTAGTCTTTCCTTTGAGATTTTCCTATGGGGTTTTTCAATTTATGAGTAAAATCAAGCCTGTGGTAAACATAAGTTGACGATACTTTGACGTTTTGTTTTACCACGTAAACTGCACACACTTACACTCTTATCTAGTTACTTATTAGAAACACACATTTTCAAAAATAAACATAACTGCTTTAAAATTTGTGTTTTCAGAATGGGTGTGTGTAATTTACATTGTAGAACAGTATCGTCACGTTTACTACAGACCTTATTTTACTAATAAATTGAAAAATCCCATTATAAAACCCCATAGGAAAATCTCGAGGGAATCAGTAGCGATTTAGTCTTCTGAGTTCTGACGTCATCCATGCACCACTCTAGGCTAGTATACATGGTCAGTCTCTGATTAGATTTGTTGTTTTTTATTGACATTAATGATGTTTTTAACTCTTATAGATAAAATAATGCTTAAAGAAAACAAAACTGACCATATTTCCTTTCTCAATGTATGTTCCTTTTCTTATTGTAAATGATTCATTGTGCATTTTATTCAAAAGAAAAACTTTGGCTTAGTTTCTCTTTTGCTGATGTCACTATTAGGCTACACATGCTATTGGATATTTACCCTATAGTGAAATAGGTATTAAGACATTTCCTAACAAACTTACATTTGGTTTGGCTTCATTCTGGTACATAATATTTTTCACCACCCAGTTAATTCCTGATGGATGAAATCAAGTCAGTCTGAAAAATATTTTTTGTTATGAAAGTAAAATGGATTGTGGGAATGGACACACGCAGACACACACGCACACAATACAATCTGATCAGAGGTCAACAGTGTTAATCTCTCTCTTTTGTTTATTTTTGTTTGTTTATATATATATATATATATATATATATATATATATATATATAAATATAAATATGGAGGTAACAATAGGTGTTAACCTTTCAGAAAAGCTCATGACAGTGATTAGTCTTGGGTAAAAACTTTGTACTTTTTTTATTATTATTTTTTTTTTTTTAAATGTTTGTTTCGCATTCACTTTGCTGGCATGCAGCTTTTAGTGTTGTGTAATCCTGGCTTGTTAGAATCAGGTCATTCTAATGTCAGATTCACACTGCTGTTTATTCTTCCCTCCCTTTCCAAGTGGAACTTGATTTAAAACATGACAACCTGGACACACTCATGCTGTGCTTTCTTCAATTCGTTGTAAATGTCTCTTTAAATTAATAAAAATAAAATGAATGATGAATTGTTCTTTGAAAATTGTACACATCTTTCCAATGAACTGTTATAGAATTAAAGGCACAGTATGTAAGATTTTTGCATTAAAATATCCAAAAACCACTAGCACAGTGTTATGTTTTGTTCACTTGTGTACTTGCATTATCCCAAAAGTTTCCAACAATGTTTAAATCCAGATAAATTTGCAGTTTTAACCAGTGTAACATCCCTCCTCATTGCGTTGCTTGTCAATGGCATCATGTCCACTTTATCCTCGGTTTCTGCTTTTACTGCCGTAGAAACCATGGCAACAGTGAGTCTCATGAAAAACTATCAGTGTGGCATTTCCTGACAATGTTTAACAAGTGGTGAACAAGTCTATGGCAGTGTAATATAGTATGTGTTATACATAAACAGTAAGTCAGCCTTTTTTCAAATGCTGTAGGTACGTTCAAATATACTTTAGTATGATTGTTTTGAACATGTAAAACTGTGCTGCGTTCCTCACCATTTAATTAGACTATAATAAAGTAACATGTATGAGTAGTAATTTAGCATTAAACATTACGTTACTTGCGGCTAATTTATTAGAATGAAATAAAATCATGTGATCAAACTTAATGGTTATAAAACTGTTTCATTACCTCATCCATTAACATGATTTGTGAGTCCCGTCGGATTGATTTCCATTGCCAGTGGAGGTGAAGACGAAGACGACTATCATTCCCCACTCTTTCACACCGTGATCAAGCTACGGCTTTGTTATTGTTTTGAATACGTGACCTCTAGTGGCAAAAATTACATATTGTGCCTTTAAGCTAAACAGCTAGTTGCACTTCAGCCTTACTGGACTATGTGAAACAGAAAGGGAAATCCTGCCCTTTTCTTTGCACCACCCAGATCTTTGCTTTGAATCCCTTTTGAATTGCTTTTAGCTGAGGAAGCACTGGAACCATGTGTACACATTAGCCCATGATGAGTCCCCTCTGGTCACCTAGTGACAGGACACAGTTGAGTGTCATATTTCCATACTGCTGGAACAACACTCACCGACTATGCACATATGATTGGCTAGCTTTTGTGGAAACTCAGTCAGCCATTCTCCTAGCTAATGTTAGATGTCTAAGCAGCTTTTGTTTCAGATAACACACTGGACTTTCATCACCTTGACTATTATTGGAATTGTCTCACTGTAAGGGCATAGCATTATACTTACTAGACTGCAGGGTTAGTGTAATAACATGAAACATGACTTGGTATTAAATACAGCAAAGCTGAATTATGTAAAATTACAGTCTTTAAATTGTGCTCATGTGGGGTGAAACATTGTGCACCTTACAGTATGCAGTAAGCTCTGATTGCTTTGGTTTACATTTGAGTAGAAATATCACAAATACATGATTTTTTCATTATTTGTAATGGTTTGATTTATCCTGTTTGTCCTCCTCCTTCTGTCTCTCATTCTTTTACCCATCCATCACTTTGCCTTTCTTTTTCTCTTTAGTCTCAGAATTAAGGAAGCGTTTTGAGAGTATAAGCACGAGTCAGAGTTGGGACATGAACAGGTGAGAAGTTAAATCAGTCTCACAAAGCATGCACAGCCAAAGTTCAGTTACTGCAGGTGTCCGGCAAGAATAACAAAATCACAAAATTATCTGCACGCTGTTATTGCCAAAAAAAAAAAACACTTTAATTTCCATCTCACCACACACGCACAACGTTTCAAGCTGCATGCTCTTCATCAAGCTTAAAGTAGTTTACGTACCCCAAAATAATTAATGTATAATAAATGTTTTTGAAGGATCATGTGACACTGAAGACTGGAGTAATGCTGAAAATTCATCTTTGTAATCAAAGGAATAAATTGCATTTTAAAAAAATATTCAAATAGCAACTGTTATTTTAAATTGCAATATTTTTTTCACAGTATTACTTTTTTTTTTTTTTGTTTTTTTTTTTTAATTCCAAATAAATGAAGCCTTGTTAAAAATAAAATATATTTTGAATTGCAAATATGTTTTCATTTAAAAAAAAAAAAAAATCCCAGATTGAGAATTATCCTTATTAATCCTGTACCACTTCTGTTTATAGGAAAGAGCGAATTGCACGGCGTCTGGAGGGAATCGATAGTGAAGTTCTCCAAAATATCCCAGGTTGTGGCGGTCTAGTAACCAATCGACTGCTAGAGGAGGACACCCCAAGATATACCCGTGCAGCAGACACCTGTGACCCCTGTACAGGTGAGAAATGTGCTTAATATTTTTATACTTTGAATAGATTTGTTCACTCCCCTATAACATGAATGAGAAATAATATAAACTAAACATAATAAAAATTATATGGTGCATATCAACACATGTGATGATAGGTTTGGGTTGATTAGCTGGTGCTTGGTTACTTAAAGTTAGCTTAAGGTTTAGGCAAATGGATTCAGTGTAAACTATGCATTGTCTTCCTGTCTCTCTCATCGTAGTTTCTCTTCAGCACTATGGCAAAAATGACCCAAACTTCCCCAATCCGCACAGTGCAGAGGTTCAGTCCAGAACCCACATGGTACAACCGGAGTCTGTCTACACCACTGGCTCCACTCATGTGGCAGAGCCGGACTCTAAAGCTGAAAGGATTGCTCGCTACAAGGCAGAACGGCGCCGTCAACTAGCAGAGCGCTATGGCATCTCTCTGGATCAGGAGACAGAAACCGACTATACCGCTCGCTACTCCAGAACCTCCAGAGAGCCCGAAGGCTCCGACCAACAACACAGGTCAAAGGTAGAAGGAGGAGACAGGGTGGAGCATAATGCTTACACCACCAGCCATCATGTAGATAGGGCTAGCTCTCACATTCACACCGATCCAGAGTACTGCCGAGAACGCACAGACTCCATCTCTGAGCGCGAGAGGATGATGAATCTGGAGAACCAGAGGAGGGCACAAGAGCGGGATAGATTGCATGGAAGTGGAGGGGTTGCACCTGACCCATCTGCATATATGGATGTGTCAGGGTCTGCCAGGGTTCCAGGGAGGGAACCAGGAGCGATGGGGGTTCCCAGTTCGCCTAATACAGGCCGAAAGGCCATGATGCCATCTCCCAAACAGGGAGCATCTCCTGGTGATCTGTTTATTGAGCAGCAGGCTCACAACATCCTTCAAAGACACGGGTGAGTCTTAACATGTTGTTTCTTCTTTTTCTTCTTCTTTTTCTTCTTTTTTGTTTCTCCATCTTACAGTCATCAAGTAGTATCTTAATATGTCAGTGTCTTAATTTTCTTCTCTTATTCTTTCCTTTTTTGGAAAGAATGTTGGCTGGTATTCCCCTAAATCTGTCTTTCACAGGTATTTTCCCCAAAAGAAAGCCGGCATTTTGCAGGATTTGGCTCGCATACTGTTAGGAGTGTTCTCCTAACTCCCTTAAGATGGGTGGGCTCTGTTCAGTATGACACATTATCCATTAGCATTGACCTTTACTGTCCTTTGGCAGCTGTTTCTTTATGGCATGGGTCAGTGTTCTGTGTGACGCTTTGGGTTTAAAGTGCGTGCCAAATTAAGCAACAAAAGATTCCAGCTGAATTAAAATTCCCAACATTAAGCCAAGCCAAAAAAATTAAAAATGAATATGATAAAGAATGATATTCAGGAAAGACCCAGAACACATTCATAATGTCAGTATAAAGTTTGATTGGTTAGTTAATGTGAACAAATGAGGACTTGGCCTTTAAAACCCAGTTCCCAGCAAGCCAGTCTCAATTTTCATAACTTATTTGAGGCCCTACTCTCTTTTCAGGATCCTGGTTTCTTTTAAGTTTTTTTCCCCCCTCTTCCCCCACACACACATAAACCGTTGAGTGGCTCACTCTCATGGGTGTTTCTTAACTAATTTAGCTCCCGTAGCCAGTCAGCCAACCAATGGTCACTTCAGACTGATTCAGAAGGAGACACCCTCTCTCCAATCAACTGGCCTTCCAGGTACCATACATTTGGGATTTATGGGTGTGTTTGACACCCTTCACTTAACAGTGGTCCCGCCTAACCTCATGGCCCTATCTCAAACCCCCTCAAGTCCTGTCTTATAAACGTCCTTGCTGGAATGTGAGGTAAGAATGACAATATGATAGGAGCCTTGTGTTTTCTATTGGCTTATTGGATTATAGTCTGTTTGTTCCACTTTACAGGTTATTCTGGCTAGGGACCACACTTAGCTTGGAAGACTGAGACAACGTTGTAAATTAAGCAAATATTTGGAAGTGATCATTGTAGCAACCTGGTTTTACAAAGGGCTAATAAAAACAGTATGCACACTGACTCCAAGAAATTGCTAGTCAGTCATGCAATGTCAGCCAGTTCTTGCCATTTTTGTAAATAATATGCATCAGAAAGTTGATGAAATTAATTCCATTTTGACTCTTCTCTCTTGCTGTAGTCCAGGGTTTTCAAACCATGGATTCATGATTCTGATAGAAAGGCCAATGACAAGAAAAATTAAAAAGGTGTTTTAAAAAAAATTTAATATAAAATAAAGGTATTAAGGGTGTAACGGTACATGTATTCATCCCGAACGGTCACGTCACGGACGTCGTGGTTCGGTGCATACAGTCAGACGACGAATACAGAAGAGGGCGCACGCGGTAATACAACTGTTTTCTTAAAGCAAAGATAGATATGTATACATAGATGCCTTGTTAGTGGCCGCTTCAATGGGCCGCTATACAGCCGTCCGCCATATTGGAACGGTCAAAGCCGGTCTGTGAACATTCGAAAGCAAGTTGACTGAGTGTCTGCAACCATAGACACTAAAAATAGACATTAAAAAGTGCCATAGTAAAAACCTGTAATATTGAGTTAATACAAATAAAAACACAAACCAACATATTCTCAGCTGTGAATGGTTATCCGATTTCTTAGGGAATTAAAATCTCGGCGGTTTCACAACCAGAAGCTGTGCAATGTTGTGTGCATCATTGATTCTTACTGTGAGTGACGACACGCTGACCGTTGCAAGATGGCTGGTTCGCAAACATGTCTGGAGCAGTCGTTGTAGTATCTATGTATACATATCTATGACCGCCACAACAGGAAAAAGCGCAGAAGAACAGACGATCTATGCATAGATATGTTTCATGTAATCTTTCAAACAGTGTTTCAACTACAGTAAGACATCAATAAAACAGCTTGAGAATAATATCTCACGTAGTATTACATTTACCTCAGGCAAGTCATTTAGTGTCCACTGCATGTTAGTTCACTAGAGAAATGAACTCTAGAGGAGAGAATTTCACTAAATATATGCACTATATATTTAGAGGTTAATGCAAAACCCGCCTTGTGCAATTTACATGGTTTTTTATTTATTTATTTATTTGAGTATTGATGTTTATATCTAATATAAAAAGAGCAGTTTTATGTTTACTTTTCTCGCCCCTGCTGTACCGAACCGTGACTTCAATACCGAGGTACAGTTGAAGTCATAAGTTTACATACACCTTGTAGAATCTGCAAAATGTTCATTATTTTAACAAAATAAGAGGGATCATATAAAATGCATGTTAGTTTTTATTTAGTACTGTCCTGAATAAGCTATTTCCAATAACAGATGTTTACATAAAGTCCACAAAACAAAAAAAATGGCTGAATTTATAAAAATTATCCCGTTCAAAAGTTTACATACACTTGATTCTGAATACCATGTGTCGTTACCTGGATGATCCATGACTGTTTTTATGTTTTGTGATGGTTGTTGTTAATCCTCCAGGTCCTGAAAATTCTTCAGTTTTCCAGCGTATTTGAACCCTTTCCAACAATGACTGTATGATTTTGAGATCCATCTTTTCACACTGATGACAACTGAAGGACTCGAACACAACTATTAGAAAAGGTTCAAACATTCACTGATGCTCCAGAAGGAAACACAATGCATTTAGAGCTGGGAGGTGAAAACTTTTTAAAAGGATGATGTCCATATTTTTCTTATTTTGTTTAAATATCTTTTTTTTTCATTTAGTATTGCCCTTCAGAAGCAACAGAAAATACTTTCATGTTTTCCGGAAGACAAATTAAGTACAATTTACCTTGATCTTCAAATTCAAGTTTTCACCTCCCGGCTCTTAATGCATCGTGTTTCCTTCTGGAGCATCAGTGAATGTTTGAACCTTCTTTAATAGTTTTTCCATCTTTTAAATGTTTAAAAGATGGATCTCAAAATCATACAGTCACTACTGGAAAGGGTTCAAATATGCATAAGATGCTGGAAAACTAAAGAATTTTCGGGACCTGGAGGATTGTTCCGAAGAACAGAGCTCAGTTTAACTGCTCAGGATAAACAAGGGACTCATGAACAACCATCACAACACATAAAATCAGTCGTGGATCATCTAGGTAATGACACACAGTATTCAGAATCAAGTGTATGTAAAGTTTTGAACATGATAATTTCTATAAATTCAGCTATTTTTGTTTTGTTTTGTGGACTATATGTAAACATCTTTTATGTAAAATATCTTATTCAGGACAGTACTAAATAAAAAATAACATGCATTTTGTATGATCTCTCTTATTTTGTTAAAACGGTTAACATTTTGCAGATGCTACAAGGTGTATGTAAACTTGACTTCAACTGTACGTACCGAACCGTTCATTCATATATATGCATTCATCCATTCAAAGAGTTTAGGGTTGAAGAAATTCATTCTGATTAATTTAATGCATCAGCAAGGATGCATTAATTTGATCAGAAGTGACAGCAAAGATATTTATAATGTTACAAAAAATGTATTTTTCAAATAAATGCTGTTCTTTTGAACTTTGTATTCATCAAAAATGTATCACGGTTTCCACAAAAATATTAGGCAGCACAACTGTTTTCAACACTGATAATAATAAGAAATATTTTTGAGCACCAAATCAGTGTATTAGAATGATTTCTGAAGGATCATGTGACACAGAAGACTAGAGTATATTTTACTGTTTTTACTTCATTTTTGATCTAATGAATGGAACCTTGTTGAGCATTTCAAAACATTTTAAAAACTTTCAAAAATATTAAAAAAAATCTTACTGACCCCATTCCTAACTTGGAATGGTAGTGCATTTAAAAAGAAGTGAATATATTATGCAAAGATGTTATGATATGTATTACTTTTGAACCAGCAAGGTAGAGGGCTCAGGGTGTGGTTTTGAGTCGGGCCCATCATCTCGTAACAAAATGGCCATCCTCGCGCACATTTCTATCACCCATCCCATCCACACTGTTAACGAGTGCTGTGTGGGTTTGAATTTGATCACTGAGCATTCAGACGCTTTTGTTGCAATTTACCCTTAACTCTTTCTAATATACATTAGTCACAGTCCACTGTCCAATGACATGGAGTGTGTGTGTGTTTGTGGTTTATCCCTATATGGCAGGTTTTGTTCTCATATTGCTTTTCAGTACCTGGTTGAATGAAGCGTGACTTGAGTTTGTGTTTGTGATACTGTGGTGAGAGAATTGTTGAGCTATGAGTCATGAAACTCGACAAGAATGTAAACGTAGATCATTCAGCCTGCATTAGCTCAATATGCCAAATGGAGAGCGTGATAACTTGATTAGTCATGCAAAACACCAGAGCCACATTTTCTGGGAATTATTTCACACGCAAATTGTGTTCCCATTTTGCATCAGTTTTCTCTCTCTATTTTTGCCCCTATTCTCTCATTCCTGTACTTTATATTCTTTTAAGTTCCTCCGCAGACTTTACTAGTCTAGTGGTTTATTTACTATGTCGGCTTTTTCCTCCTCTGCAGTTCCTTGTCACTTAATGTCTGCTGACTTTGACAAACCCAGACATAGATAAAAGAGATGTGTGGAGAGAAAAAGCGAAGCATGGGCTCTCCATCTCCACCTCCTCCCCTGAATCTGCAGAGTATTTGCATTAGCATAACCTTCTAAAAATAAAAGTACAAAAATACAGTTTCCTTTTGTTATAGTGATCAAGTTTGAGATGTAGATGATTTTTGAGTTTATCATCTAGTTTATTATCATTTATTTATTTATTTAAAAAGCCCTGTGTTTGGTTCCCCTTTGGATCTTTCTTGCATATGTCTAAAAGAATATCATGTTCATAGCTTCAAACAGAAATTGCGTCTCCTCTGTCTTTATATTTGCATTTACTGCACAGCTCAACCACTTTTTTCCCCCTCTTCATGAACCATATCCCAAACATCATTTTTGGCTGCATTTTGTTACAGGCATTTTTCTAATTTAGTCTTGAAAATGCAGTCCACTTAGAGGAGGTTGAAAACAGTTCACATGACTCAACAATTACAGAGTGCAGAGCATGTTTTCACTTAAACAGAGCAGAGTGCATGTTACCATATGTAAAACTGAAGTGTGAGTGTATAGATGGCAGCCATCAAGATTTGGTCATGAGAAACAGCTTTTAGCAGCTAGAGGAGTGTGGGATACAACTCATAAAAAAGGATGTGATGTGTAGAGTATGATTGGGTTGCTTAACTTCTGTTTTTAACAGTATTGAGCTGATGGAAATCGAGTTTTAACTTGGGTGAATGGGTGGAAAAGAAGAGGTAGATACAGAGAGTAACCCTGAAATAAACAGACATCTTTTAAAAGCATTATAGGAGGTTTCTTTGTGATTTAAGTCTCACTTCAGTGTTAGTGCACAAACTGCAAAAGGTTTTGGATGAGAAAGTCTTTTGCCTCCCCCTGCTGAGAGCATTGATTCTGCTGACCTAAACCTAAAGAACCAGTCATCGCAAACTAAGCTTGTTTATCAGCAAACCTCTCTCATCTTTCTCTAACGAAACGCTGTGTAGTGTGAAATTAACTGAGTCTCCTTTATGTATCAAAATGCTGAAAATGGTTTGAGGCTTTTGCTGCAGATCATAAATATACTTATGCATAATCCTCCAAGCAGAATCCAATCTGTTGGATTTTCAGTCATTTGTCATCTGAAGAAGGGGTTTTCAAACTGCGTTCTGGGGATGCTGCAAGGTGATTGGGGTCCACAGAATATTTGGGAGAAAAAATATTTTGTTTAAGCTGAAACTGTTTCTCTTAAGATTTATACATCAAAGACTACAGATAGTACTTTCCCATGAAATATTTGAATTTCATTTGGCCTTGTAATATGAATATAAATAGTATAAAACCACTTATCAAAGCTATTTAATTCTTTAAATCTTCATTTAATCTTTATATTTTCGCTTATTTTGTATTTTCCTCACACAATATAAATGGCTCATTATACATGAAAATACAGCTGCTTTTATATTATAGAAATGGGGGTCCCTTGCATAAGAAACATCATATTTAACAATCTTTGGCATCAAGTAGTTACCCTGGCTGTTTTGACTATAACCCCGATTTTGAGATTGTTTCAATATGATGTATGTTCAATATGTTTCGGATATCATGGCTCTTGTGTTTTGCTACTTGATTCTGGTTCTCCTTATTCCAGCTACTGAAGACGTCCACTTTGACTATTAGTGTCTTTTTATTCCAAACACTGTCAAGGTTGCTTTTTAACCACATTCTAATATGCACAAACCATACTGAGATGCTTCAACTGGTTCTGTGGCTTAAGGGTTGTTTTGGTTGGATCAGGCTCTTTCGCTTTCACTCACTTCCAGGCCCGTAAAACAGTTTGGTTTTTGTCTTTTTCTTTTGCACAGTCAGTGAATATTTAACTCATTTTATTCTAAGTTAACCAATCCTTTTCTCTTCTTCTGAAGAATCCGAGTTAGGGAGAAACTGGCCCGTGACGAGCCATTTCACAGGGGTCATACAACAGAGGTACCTGCGTACAACCAGTTTCCCCAGTCATACCCTCGCTATCACCCTCACAATCGGACCCTCGCTGAGGCTCCAGCCAAACAGCGGCTGACCCACCCTGGACAAGAGGAACGCCATGACCTGGGGTGCCAGAGCTACTTTTCTATGGGTAGCGAATCTGGTTCCAGGCATAAACAAGAGTTTCAGGAAGTACTTGAAATAGAGGGAAAACAGGATGTGAGGACAGAGGGGCTACTGCGGAGCAGGAAGGCCGTTTTACCCTCTGAGGTTCGACGGAAAGAACGGAGCACGGAAGACCCGTGCCGTGGAAGTGCTGACAACGTGGAGATAAACCCAGGCATCAGGAGCGAGGGTGCTGCAGATGACCCCAGAGGGTGGCGTGGAGGTCGGTCAAGGCGGGAAGTTTACACAGAGCATGTGTCCCGTCTTCAGGCCACAGAGTCTATGCAAGCAAGAGCTCGAGAGGCCCATAAAAGGGCTGACGCTATCTGCTACGCCCCAGTTCAGACCTCGAGTGGGAGATATATGCCAAATTCATCCAAACCCCTGGATGTTGGAAATGTCCAAAAGACAGTTTTTCAACAGAACCCTATCCAGGACCCAGTCAGAGAGGCTGTGCCCAATGGCGATCACCCATCCCATGATGCCAGGGTTTCAGTAGCCCAACTCCGCCACACCTACCTGGAAAGTGTTGCGAGTCCCCGGAAAGCCGAGCTGTAGGTGGTGGTACATTTATTGTTATGTATCGACTTACTAACCTGTCTAACATTGACGATTAACAATCAAAATCTCATAATGTAATTGCTCGGAGAATTAAATGAAGGAAAATGATGTGTAATATAACAGAGGAATCGCTCATTCAGAGTCGACCAGCAGAATTTAATGCTCTGTTCCTTCAGCTATCATGCTGCTCAGCTTGTCTAGTGCGCAGTGTCAATAATAATTAACCATCTCTGCCTGTCTTTTGTCTCACCTTTGCTTGGCATCCTTGTCTTTTGTAGAGACAATTTTGGATGTTTATGCTAAATGTGCTGACAGAATAATTAACCACTTTTGATGTTTGTAGGGTTTTCAGTAGTTAATTTAACCCACTATGAGGATGCTCATATGAATAGTTCATAAAGCTTTAGCGTTTTGCGCTTTATGTCATGCCTATGCAACTTTCTTTTTTCAATGCTGCCTCATTCAGTCATACTTTGTGACGTAATAGGGCAGAAGAGCTGCCTGTGGTCACAGAGGCACCCTGGAGAAGTGAGAGAGTCAAAGATCGGTCATCTCGTCGCCCTTTGCGGTATATATGTCCTACTGAGAATAGAAAGACATCTGAGAGGTTTAGAACTCAGCCAATCACATCAACTGAACGTGAACAGTCGGACCGGTAGGCCTCATGAGTAGATTCATGCACGGTATTGTGGAGTTAGATTGGAGTGCATATTAAAATGACCCTTGATGTAATCTAATACATAATGTTTTTGTTTAACCTGGTAATAACCCAGAAACCTGTGTCAGGACAAGTACTTTTCTTTTTCTAACTGCACTGTATTTACAAATTCACTGATTAGAATGAGCTTTTGACGTACTATATAAAATGCTATAATGTTTTTATGTGTAGTGGATTCTAATCCAAATCTTTGGTCAGTGGTTTTTATGAAAGGTTCTTTGTATTTTTTTTTTTTTTTTTTTTTTTTTCTTTCCACTCTTCTGTTTCTGTGGCATGTGGCGAAATCTATAATTCTGTCTAACGCTGTGGATTAAGCAGTTCTGATTGTGTTTTCTGCGCCTTCCCACTAGCTGCTTTGCGTATTTTCCTGATTTTCTTTTTCCTAAATATGCTGCTGCATTTGTCTGCTCATACTATTGCATTTTTTTTTCCAAATCAGCTGGTTGACATAATCATTTTCCAATCTTAAGCAATCTGTTTAATTGTAAGACTTTATTAGTAAGACTTTAATTTTCGTTCTCTTTAGGTCTTGCCTAAGCCCTGAACCACAGAGCCCTGAGGGTAAGTTTTTTTTCTTGTTGTTATTTTGCATACACTACAAAATCTGTTTTTCAACATTATGCCATTTTAAAATGGAAAGTCACTCTAGCAAGCTTTAGATGCTATCTTATATTTATTATGTGATGGGGCAGGATGAAGCCAAAACATTAAAAAAACTTTTGCATTTGTTTCATATCTGTGCACCGCAGTAGTATAAACAGACATGTTGATATTACATACAATAATTTATGTGTTAATCAGAGTCTGAACTGGGAAACATTTTCGCTTGGAAAAGCTTATGGATACATGGCTCTGTGACTTTAAATATAATTCTAAACAGAAGCAGTTGACTGTGCAGTTTGGCGGAGTATCCATAAATACTCCAGAGAGCAACAGACCTACTTTTTAGGGCCTCTGGAACTGTTAAAACTAGTACTGCTTTGCTTTTCTAGCCCTACTGTATGTGTAAGCAATGTCGATTTGCTTTGCAATGTTCAAGTGTTCACTGAAACAAATATATTTACCATTCACATGTTTAATGTAAGTCTCTTATGATCACCAAAGCTGCATTTATTTGATCAAATACAGTGAAAACAGCAATTTTGTGAAATATTATTACCATTAAAAATAACTTTTCCATTTTAATATATTTTAAAATGTAATTTATTCCTGTAATGACAAAGCTGAATTTTCAGCAGCCATTAGTCTAGTCATCAGTGTCAAATGATCTTTCAGAAATCATGCTAATATGCTGATTTGGTGCTCAAGAAACATTTATTATTATTATCGATGGTAGAAAACATTTTTGGACTCTTTGAAAGGGCAGCATTTACTTGAAATTGAAATCTTTTGTAACATTATAAATATTAAAAAATTACTTATTATAAATACTGTCACTTCTATCAGTCAATTAAATGCTTCCTTGCTAAATAAAAATATTAATTTCTTTAAAAAAAATCCTACTGACCCCAAACTTTTGAACAGTAGTGTGTTACTCAAGGCAATGCCTCAAGAAATATGTAAAAAAAAAAACTAAAAAAAAACATTCAAGAGTCATTGTTTTCCCTGACATTTGTATATAAACAATTAAGTGTACTATGAAAAGTGTAACTTAACTGATTCAGCATTGTAAGTGGACCTCTGGCTAAAAATTAAATGATGAATTTGAGACCCCTTTCAGTGTTACAATATATAGATCATGCTATGCTTTGTTAAAACGGATATGAATGTAATACATTGCATTTGGTAGATGTACGGCATTTATTTTGCACTGTTGTGCCTTTTAAGGTTAAACTCATGAAATTAGAGTAAAGAAGCTGAAACTTGCTTGCGTAATCTTTCTACCATGTGTTTAGCATTGTGTTGTCCTCTGAAAGTCATAGGGTTTAATGAAATACTTCTCATGAAAAAGCTTGACTCATTCTTTTTCTTCTCTACTTTCTGTTTTTCCAGTGGATGAAGAGAAGCTAGATGAGAGAGCAAAACTGAGTGTAGCTGCCAAGCGCTCTCTCTTCAGGGTATGTGGTGCTTGAGTGTGTCTGTACTTCTGTTCCAAACCCTGAAGAGGGCTGCTTCTCTTTCTGCTGGTGATTTATTTGAAACACTCTTCATTGGTATCAACACCACCAATGGTCACTCATGCATACCACACAAATATCGGCCCAAATGTGAAGCACACAATAAGAATAGCCTCTGGGTTTGGAACATGCCATTGGTGCGTAATCAAGGTTATGCACAACAAACTTCCGTATTCTGTGAAACAGTTCGCATCCCTTCTGGTTCCGGTCTTTTGTATGCTTCATTAAATATAGAGCCGTTTTACTCAATATACCTTCAAATGTGAGCAATGAGGATGTCTGTTGCATATGCAGATTATCAAAAAGTTTTTTATTTTTCTCCTTCTCACTAACCTATTTAAATCAAATAAAATGCCAACAATAAAAAGAATTAGCTCTCAGTACTAGTACTCAGTTCGTATTGCCGTTAACAGTTTTTCCGATTAACAGATGCGATGAGTCCTGTTTTCTGTTCATGTGATATTGTTCATGTGATATTCTGCATAAAGCCTATTGCCTAAGCTTTCAGTTCTCTTGGTTTTGGAATGGAACTTGTCTGTATGTTTATTTATTTGGCATTCCAAGAAGTGTGTAAAGAGGACACACCTCAGTCCATTACCCCACAACTCTCAAATCATACACACATGCACATTCCTGAAATATGATATTTGAAACTCCAAATACTAAGAAAGAAGAAAATGTGACCAAAAACAATTTTGTGAGTCCAGTAGAAACCTGAGCAGAAGGAAAATTTCTGATCTGATATCCTGAACAAGCTACTTAAATTCCTTAAAGTCAAATGCAATATTTTAATGTTTTTTTTTTTTTAAGTTTATTATTGTGTAAAGCTATTTCTAATGAAGTCTATTTCTTAGGAGCTGGAGAAGACTTCAGATGGTTCAGTTCTGAAGGTATGGAGCCGTAATCCTGCCGTTGAAAGGAGGTTGAGGAGAGGTCAGGATCGCTCCCGCACTCAGCCAGTCACCTCAGAGGAAGTGGTCATTGCTGCTACGTAAGTTCACACTGTATGTGACCTTTTAGATATTGAAAGTGAGGCAATTTTTAAGTTGAAAGAAAAAAAAAATCTAAATGTTTACATCTGGCAAGATATAAACTACCATTCAAAAGTTTGGGGTCAGTAAGATTTTTAGTTTTTTGTTTTGAAAGAAATCTCATGTTCACCAAGGCTGCATTTATTTAATGAAAAATACAGTAAAAACAGTAATATTGTGAAATACTATTACAGTTTAAAATAACTTTCTTTTTAATATATTTTAAAATCTGTTATATCAAAGCTGAATTTTCAACAGCCATTACTCCAGTCTTCAGTGTCACATGATCCTTCAAAAATCATTCATTTAGTGCTCCAGAAACATTTCTTATTATCAATGTTGAAACATTTGTGCTGCTTAATATTTTGGAACCACTTTTTTTTTTGGGGGGATTCATCAATGAATAGAAAGTTCAAAAGAATAGCATTTATATAAAATAGAAATATTTTGTAACAATGTAAGTTTTTACTGACACTTTTGATCAATTTAATGTGTCTTGCTGAATAAAAGTATTCATTTCTTTCAAAAGATAAAATCTTACTGACCACTAAAATGTTGAACAGTGTCAATCAACAAATTAATATGGCTTCAGAACAAGATGTTATACAGTATGTACATTCTTCTCAATGCTATGTTTTCCTTCATATGTCTATCCCTTCTTTTTCTTTCATGTGGTGTATAGTTATGATCTGTTTTCTTCAGTTTCCTTCAGTTTTTTTCCTTTGTCTCTGTTTCTTTCCCTCCTCCTCTGTGCGGTTTAAAGTGTCCCTGGCCACCCTGGCCAAACCTCTGTAGCACGTGTTCCTAGTCACACTGTAGTCAACAGCTCTGTGACCAAATTCAGGTACTCAGAACACACATGTAAACACTCAGATGAGCGTGTGTGTGTGTGTGTGTGTGTAATACAGGCATAGTCACACTTATCAGTACTAATGATTGTCATTGAGAGCATGCTGAGAGAATCTCTGTAGATCTGTGCACCACAAGAAAAGTGCTCAACCATCTCACCTGCATGATGGACTTTTGAAGGGTAGTGTGTGTCTATATAAGTTTGCTTGTCAAAAGATTGAGGTTTATGTAGGAAGACAAATGAAATTAAGAAGCAGCACCCTCTTGTGGTACTGCCAGGCCAACACAGAACACTTATCATGCTTAAACTTACCTTTGGAATTAAGAGTGGGAATTAGCACATCCACTATTTCATGACTACAAATAAACTGATCCTGATCTTCACTACAGTATATGTAAAGCATCTGGATATTATTTTATATTATATTAGCTACTGAATTGTATACATGGGGGAGTTGTTAGTAATGCTTTAGCTATGAAATAGTAAGAATCCATCAAAACTAGGTGTTAATGGCTTGTGAAATTATAACACATTGCTGGAAAGGATTCGAGTCATACCACTTTTGTGTTTTTGGCTTCATCAGCAACATATTGACTGTATAAACTGCATGACATGTTTGTCTGCATATGCTACTATAATCTTAATATGAAGATAATTATGCTTATTCATTTGTGAGGATAAATGGATTGCTGAATGAGCAAATATTGCCATTTTTTCTGCATGTGGTTAAATTTACACTACTTTATTCATATTGTTACATGATTCACTATTGCTTGTGTAGTCTGTCCATGCATGTGTGTTCAATTTAAATGTATGTAACTTGATAAAATGATGTTGTTTTGTGTTGTTTTGTCTTTATTGCACATGGTAAATACAGTCATGCCACCCAGCCTTACAGGTGATATAATGAATTTCATATTAAACACACTGAGTATTCCTGAGCAGTCTGGTGTGGATGTCATACAGCTTGCAGGCATCGTCTCAGCAAAAGTCCATGGTGAGGGAGCAGGCCAGAGAGGTTCGGCTGGCTGAGGAGGGAGCGGAGACGGATCGGGCTCACCATGCATCTCCAGGGGAGGATGGCCAAGAGGAGCCAGACCTTTCCACGCTCACTCTGGCAGAGAAGATGGCACTCTTCAATCGCCTAGCACAGCCATCCAGCCATGGCCCTCGGGCCAGAGGAGACACTCGTGCACGCAGAAGTAACACCCGGTACCAGACTCAGCCAATCACACTTGGAGAGGTTGAACAGGTACATACCATATCTCTCCCTTTATTCAACAATTAAACCATGCTTATTCATGTCTCAAATAAGAATTGTATCAGTTCATTTTACTCCTCATGTAATATAAATCATGAAATTAAGCACTTATGGGTGTGGTGTTTGGGTGTGCACATACTCTAAAAAATGCTGGGTTGTTTCGACCCAAAATGGGTCAAATATGGACAAAGCCAACCTGTGGATTAAAAATGTAATATTCACATATAGTCTATATCGCGATTAGAGTAAAGAATTTAAGAATACAGAACTTACCATTCACAATCCTTGGCTCTCTTTCTCTGATGTAAATTTTTCCAGCATTATTCCTCACCGCATCTCAAAACGATGAAAAGTACATGAATCTGACTATACTTGATGCGTTTTTTTTTTTTTTTTTTTTGATGAAAAAGCAGGCATCGTTGACTGTTTACATGGATCGCCTCAGAATTTGCCTTTGAATAATGCGCGCTCTCCGTGGGTGTGGCCGCATTAGTGGATAATGAAGTGACTCGTGAATGACTGACATCTCTCTCTTTTCAAACAGATTACATAAACAGAGACTATTTGTTTTCGATTTGACTTGCATTATTTAAAACCTGATATTTCAACGTTTCTTTAGACATATGTCTCATGTTTGTGTGAAAAGTGTTCTCTAAGTTACAGTTCATTTTCTGAGGAGTATCAGAATGGACTTCATTAAAAGAGAGATGGAAGATCACGCATCATGTTAGTTTTCTTTATTTTGCATAGAAGAAAAATATTTTGTTTTTACTGCGTGTACACAAATAAAAGAAGACATTTCACAGTTTTGAATGATGAATAACTCTTATCTGTATGTCCAAAATCGACGGAGTATTTTGAGACTCTTTCACTGGTAAGAAAAAAACGAAGTGGCATCGCCAGTGCGACCGCCGACCCCGGACCCCAGAGAGTTCATTTAAAAATTTAACCCAGTGGCTGGGTTTGTACATATTTGACCAAAATTTGGGTTGAAACAAGCCAAAATGTTTTAGAGTGTACTTTTGGCCATTTAGTGGCCAATAGTTCAGTTAAATACTGGAGGTGAAGAGAAAAGACAACCAAAAACAATGAAGCTCCAACGCAAGTCAGGCAGAAACTGACATAGCCTAACAAAAGTTCAAAGGATTTTCAGTAGGATTAAGAAGTCATAGGCTGCATCTGAAATCACATACTCTATAAGTACTATAGTTTTTTGTTTGTTTGTTTGTTTTTAACACGTCATAACCATTAAAAAGAATGTAGTATGATAGTATGAAAATAGTATGAATAGTATGAATTATATAGTACTATATAGTATGAATGTAATCCAGACGTATTACATGCGTCCGTTGCATCGCTTCACTGCCATTCACAAATCCTATCCTGTGGCCTCACTACTTTTCGCCTGTGTTTTATGAATACTGTGGATTCTTTTCACATACTGTTTTTCACCTACCTTATAGTAGGGAAGTATGTATATTTGGATGCAACTATTGTCTAAACTGAAGTTAATTAATTAATGTTCTGAAATTAGTTAATGTGGATATCCAGAATGTTTTAAGAAACTCTCAAGCAGGAATTAAAAAGTCTAATCTCATTAAATGCGCAATTCATTTTAAATTTGACTGTATAAAAAGTGAAAATGAGTGTGTGAGGGATGATGAAAGTAGTTTATCCCTACAGCTTAAATGTTGAAAAAAGTCTTTCCGAAAAATTTTCACAATTTTTGTTTTTAATGTTTTGTCGATTGAACAATCAACAGCCAGGTACACAACGGACATGGCTCTCACTCTCTTACACACACAGACACACACATGATTCAGCATTTAAAAGGGTTTGTCTCTGATGCAGGATGGTTCTGGTTCTGAGATGTTTAACGAGGAATCGGAGTTCTCAGAGGATCTGAGTGATCTGGAACATGTGAGGATGCCTGAGTCCTCTAGAATCATAGATGTTTCATAGAACCCAAGGTTTTACACTGCCTGCAGTAAAACCATTGTCCTGTGTTTTAGAAGCAGTTGTTCTAATGCTTCAGCATATGTCCCTATGTGCCAGTAGGCTGAATTCAGGCATTTCTTTTAAGCATCTTGCTACATGTAAATCGTACAACCCCAAGTCTTTAAAGGCCTGTTCACACCAAGAATGCTAACTATAAAGATAACTATAATAATAACTACACCAACACACGATAACATTCTGCACTGTAGCTCTGTCGTCTGCCGCTTTAAATGCTTGAGTTCTTTAAAGCAGGATGGATTCTGATTGGCTGCCAATGTTTTTTTTTGTTTTTGTTTGTTTGTTTGTTTGTTTTTATTCATCAGCATGAAAAAAATTGTTTTGAAAGTGATTCCATTCCATTGATATTGTTTCTATGTGCTGTTATAGTGGTTGTGTGGACTCTTTTATTCTTTTAAATTTAGAATGGTTTTTAAAACTATATCTTTATCATTATCCTTACAGTTATCTTCCTTGGTGTGCTGCTATATGAGTGTAGTTCCAGATTGCTGGTAACTTGAGTACAGGCTTTGCAGTCTTTGTGCTTTTGAAATATAACTGAGAAATGTTAACAGATATAATGTTTTGTCTTTGTTTAATGATTGTGGTAATGACATATTGATAATTGGGATGATGCTGTGTTGTTTTATTTATATATCAGAAAAAAAAAAACGTACAAAAGCAGTCACTGGGGCAGTACCCTTTCAAAAGATACTAATATGTACCATTTAGGGGTAAATAAGGTACAAAGGCACTGCAAGTGACAGTGTATGTGTGAATGTGTATATATACTCTACATGTACTGTGTAACTTACTAATTTGAACAAGAATCAAGGCTTATACACTGTACATTTGGATATATGTGATGGGAGGACTCTCATAACATAAACAGGTGTCCTCTCAGGACCAATTAGAGGACAGTTTTACATACCATGTGATTTGAATAAACACATTTTGGGTATGCTTTAAAATGTTGAAGCAAAATGGACTAATAAGAAAATGCTACATTGTAACAATTTACATCTCTGTTTCAGAACAAAGCCTGAAAATGCCCTAAATTAAAGTTTTCTTGTGTACAATCATATATTTTTTTGGTTTGCGTCAATCAAGTAAAACGTAAATAAAAACGTAAAGTGAAAAGAGAAAATCAATCAAAACAAGTACCTTTAATTTTCAAAGAATTTGTCTGCTACATTAAATAATAATAAGTACCACATAGCTAAAAAATATACACCAGCCAAAAAAAAAAAAAAGAGCAAAAATTACTATTACTGTATATACACTGTAAAAAAAAGGAAACAAATTTACACGGTAAAATACCGTTTTCCATTGAATCATTATTATACCATAAAAACAATGCATTCTGAGTAATATTTGACATTTTAAGAAAAGAAGCCTAAAGGCTACTTTCTCAAATGACAATTAATATTACCAAGAATCCAGTGTAATATACAGAAGTAATATACTATTAAAAACGATGCATTCTGGGTAATGTTTGTCATTTTCGAGAAGGTAACCTATAGGTTTCTTTCTCGAAAATGACAAATAATATTACCCAGAATGCATTGTTTTTTATGGTATATTGCTGTTTCAATGGAAAACTATATTTTAATGTGTAAATGTTTTGGGGTTTTTTTGTTGTTGTTTTTTACAGTTAATTTTTAGAGTGTAGAGTGATGTCAGGTTTTGATCCCCTCTGCATTATTGTTCCTTACTATCTTTACTATAACATGAATATTTAAATTGTCACACTGCATGCATAATATGACCAAGCAGTTCTCTTGGGAAGTCTGTTGTGGTTCAGTTGATGTCATTTCCTGTGAAGACTCCCCAATGAATGAGTGGGAGGTTTTGTGTGTTTTTAAGAGAGCAGGACAAATGTGTCAGCGTAATTTGCTGAATGATTACTTCATTTGGAAGTCAGTGATCTTGTTCTGAATGCACACTACAGCTCTGCCTAATGCTCTGCTGACACAGTAGAGTTGAAATGTTATTGATCGTGTCTGTAACTCAATGTGTCTGTTTCTGAGTGCCTGATGGGAACAGTTGGGTTCAGTGTATAAAGGCATGGCTTTGTGAATGGGTTTGTTATTGGCTGATTTGATGCCTGTCTTTCAGCTACAGGAAATGCACTAAGTCAGCTTCTGATTAGTCAGCATGATTGACACATGTGTTCTGATGAACTGTTGGTGAATGTGCTGTTTCCTACCCATGCTGACTCACTTTTTGTTCTCATCTCATCCCATCCCTCTCACTTTCCCCTCAACCTACCATCTTGCTCTTATCTTTCTTTCTCTTTCTCACACTGTTCACTCTCAAATCCTTCCATCCTTTCCTTCTACTCTATTTCCTATAATACCATCTGCTCCTGTCCTCCATCCCTCTCTTTTGTTGTCCTCTTGTAGCTGCAGCCTGCGGGTGGAGCTCGTTTTGCGTCCACCTCTTCCTCAGCCCTGAGATCCTCCACTGTTTCCACTGAACATGCTGGGGACATCCACTTGACCATGTCCAGTGTATCTGGCCCTGCCTACTATGAGCAGACCCTCTCCCCACCTCACCACCCTCAACCTGCCCAAGAGATCCAGACACACCAGAGCCCAGATGTGTCCCCGGCGACCCAAGGAGAGAAGCTGGTATTGAGCATGGGGAAGAGGAAGCTACCCTCTCCAGAGAGCATGAAACAGACACCACACGCTCAGCCGGCCAGAGACTGGGAGGAGCTTAAAGGGCACAATAAGGCTCTGGTGACCCCTCAAGACCTTTCAGAAACAGATGGAGAGCACAAGTCAAAGGCAGCCATGTCAGGTAGAGGAATTTTGACAGTGTGTTTGATTGTGTTTTAAATTATTACTTTTATTATCTTTTCTCCTCGACCTGTTTCTGTACATGTCTTAGTCACTCATTTGATGCTCTCATAAGAGCAGTGTGTGAAGATTTACTGGTAAATAGTAACATGTATACAAAGATGCATGAACAGGACCTAATTTAAATTTAAATATATTATATTATATTATATTATATTTATTATATTATGGAAACATTTGCTTATTTAGTTTTAATTTAATCTTGCCTCACTTATAAGATGAGCCCCTAATGTTAGGCCCCAAATATCATCAGATATTTGCTCAATATGTTTTTTTCTGCATCTTACCCCAAGTGTCTTAACTCTACTTTTCCACTTTAAAATAGGAAAAAATATGCATGTAATTAATTACTGTGCCTGCAAATCTCCATCAACAAAAAACATTGAAACATTTACATTTAGTTACATGTGGCTAAGTGAAAATTAAAGTTCATCTTACCCCATTGTAGTCTACAATTCATACAGTCATGTACTTTGTTTTATCAGAGATAGCTTGTTATGATGGTTTCCTGCAGAGTCAGCTGGACATGTGCTCTGTGCTGATATCAGTGTGACATTACAAAAAGATAGGTGTGGATAGGATGTAATGTGCGTCTCTTCTGTGGCATCTTCCTGTTTTGTGTCTGTCATGCAGACTGGTGGTTTTAAGTTTTCTCCCTCTGTAAAGACCAAAAGATGTCTGTGTAAGCCACATGGTGCACAGCATGAGCAACAAAGCTTCCCTTTATGATTTGAAACTGACACTCACTTCCTGTTTAGCAATTCATTACTGTGTGTGTATTCACATGCTTACGTGAGCATCAGCTCTTGACAGGGCTGAATGTGTGTGACAAAGTTTGGCTGTTTGTGGGTGTCTGTCGTGGCTCCGCCTGTCACTGGGCTGATCGTATCACTGGAGCTGCTCTAACCCTTTCCTGTGTCTGTGTTCAACAGATCTTCCTGTGCACACAGCCACAGTACGTGCCACGGCAGCTGTATCACACAGCTTATCCTCATTACAGAGCGGCTCTCTTGCACAACACGCGCACGCACAGACACACGCAGTGTCAGCCGGACACCTTCTAGAGGACGACAGGAGAGAAGAGGAGCAGGAGACGGACTTTAAAACAGAGGAAGGAGAAAAACTCTCAGACATCATGTCTGCCAGGCAGATGTCCATCAAAGAGAGGTCAGTGTATGAAAGTTGTGATATATAGTTTGTGATTTGTTTTTTTGGGGGTTTTTTGGAAGTCAGCCAGCAGAATGTTTTATGATTGTATGGTCCTTTGAATAGGAAAATGTATGTTAAACTATAGATGTATATTGAAAACAGTTATTCCTTCATCTTTGTATAAAGCAAAACATTGAAAATTGTATAAAACAAGGCTGGCTTAGACTTTTTAGAGTGTGTGTGTTCCACTTTGACTCTATTTGTGGAAAGTAGGTTGTCTTTTGAATATATGTCAATTGAATATAGGCGCATTGTCCTTTCCTTTTAGATTGAGAGCTAGGATAAAAATTACATTAGAAATGGAAATGTATCAGATGCTTAAAGTCCTTATACAACATTTTTGACTTAAAAATAGTTCACTGTTGATAGAAATGATGTTGCGGTAATGTCTTTGTGCTGCCTGACTGCATCCTTGTGTTGTGGTCTGATATTAAGCATACAGATGAAGAGGGACAGTTCAGTGTAACTTTATTTTGTGGTCTGTATTTGCATTCATTGGATTGTTTGTTTATTTTAGTCAGATCTGTACTGCTGTGTCCAGTTTCGAGATCAAAGTATTGTGTAACTGATGGGCAGTTGTTTGCTGCCATAGGAAGCAAGCTGATGCAAGCTGGTTAAATTGATTAATAATGACATGATGAAAGCCACTCATCTGTATGCATATACAAATATGTACCCACACTGGAACTTAAATGTGTGTGAATGAGCAGGAAAAATGCCTGTTAGTTGTTGTTGTTGTTGTTTATTTTTCCACAGAGATATATTTACAATATAATTGTCTGTTTGTCATGGTTTTTCAGAATTTGGTTATACAATCCAAAAGTTTTAACACACCTATTTATTTAATATACCATTTTTTGGATATACCATCATTTGTTTTACCATTATTTTAGAATAATAGCAAAGTTATTATAGTTATGAAATTGCATACCGTAAATAGGCATTTTTTTTCTTTACTATCGGGTCTTTTTCATCCATTAAAATGTAAATAAATATTTTTGTGAAGAAATTCAAAAGTAGGATAAATTCAAATGCATCTACAAAATTAATTTCAAGCATTTAACATTTTAAATATTTTTTTAGATCATAAACTCAAATGTGTTCACAAGGCAATGCATTTAGGAATTAAGAAGGCTGCAAGAATTCATATTATTCTGTCTCTTGCAGACTGGCTCTCTTGAAGAAGAGTGGAGAGGAAGACTGGAGGAACAGGATAAATAAAAAACAGGATGTGGTGCAGGTTGCTGTGTCTGAAAGACACGCCCAGCTATGGGAAGTGGAGCAGAGCTTCAAGAAGGTAACCTCTGAACCTTGAACTGTCTCACCTGACCATACAGGTCATAGGTCACTGTTCATTGTCTAATTTCGTATATTATGCGTATTGAACAGCTGTTGTGTTAGGTTTTTTGTATATCATCTTGTACTGTCAGCTCTAGGCGATGCAAATATCATGCAACTGGTTAATTGTGTGATTTAAGTCATTTTGTTTGCATTTGTTGCACAGTTCAGCATTTCAGAAGAGAATAGACTTTGTGCAGTTGAGTAACTCTAAACAAGGGGTGTGCTATCCTGCTCCTGGAGGGCCACTGTACTGCAGAGTTTACCTCCAACCCCAATTAAACACACTTGAACCAGTTAATTAAGATCTTACTAGGCATACTAGAAACTTCCAGGGAGGTGTGTTGAGGCAAGTTGGAGCTAATCTCTGCAGGACAGTGGCCCTACAGGACCGAGTTTGGACATCCCTGCTCTAAACAGAGAAGGGTGTGTGCTATCCATTATTTTTGTATTTTTGTCTGTATCATTTCTCTCTGTTCTGTCCTTTCTATTTGCATGTTCTTCTGGAGGTACATTGGTTGTATTCACAATATTTGTTTCTCAAGAACACTAATTTGCACTAATTCTGTTTGCTCAGTGCAAGCTGCCCCATTTACATTTAATTTAAATTAGGGATGCACCGAAATTAAAATTCTGCAGGATGCACTTGGCCGAAAACCGAAAATAAATAATAAATTAATCATATATTTGTTCAAACTTATTTAATAGTCAACACTCAAATAGCTAAAACTGAGTTGTACAAACATTTAAATTGAACATAAGGCAGTTTTTATATTCACTTTATAATAACTCTAAAAATTAAACATTTAAGTGACAATAAACTGTAATAGACAATAAACTCTTACAGGTAAAAATATTATGCATATTTAATACCGTGCATTTATTTAGCAAAATGCTCTTCTCTAGAGTTATTTTTTTTCTAGCTAACTAATGAGTTTATGGACATTGAATAGCTTTCTTGAGGTAAATATGACGATAGGAGACATTGCATAGCATATAAGCTGCTTTGTTGACGTCTTTCTCCAGTTGAAACACTGATTGAGCGATTACATGAGACAGGATTCATCCAGTAAGTTGTAATGTATCTTTCAGCATACCTTCTGATGTTCACCCATGTTTATTCTGTGATGTAGTAAAGAGGAGATGAGATTATCTGTTCATGTGCGCTTGATCTGTGCTGCTGCTTGAACTGCGCTACAGCGATCTGTCACGCCATATTAAAGAGGTCCAAAACTACATTTATTGTTTGTATTTCGTAAAAACCGACAGAATTTTAAAGTTGAGACTTTGCTTCGTAGAAAAAGTAACTAAGCTTTTTGCGATTATTGGATGGCAGGCACGCTGCAAATGTTTTTTAAAGGTTTGTTAACACAGTGCATCAACAAGAAACAACAAAGACTATCATTACCAATAAGAAATAAATCCAGAGCTAGTGTCCACACAGCTGACATGTTTAACTGTTGTAGCTTATCCACATTGTGTGCACAAAATAGATGCTGAACACAGTCTTTGTCATCGGAGAAACTCTAATTAAACGTCTGTTATGGTCACTGATTTCGGCCCTCCAATATCATTTCGGCCTGAAACCGAAAATATCTGTTTTGGCCGAAACTTTTCGGTAGCTGAAATTTCGGTGCATCCCTAATTTAAATGGTGTAGACTTTGTGACTGTTTCATTGTTTATCATGTTTGGAAATGATCAAATTAGACTATAACTTATGGACCCTTAATTTATAGTGACTGACATCAGAAAATATTATTAGTCCTAGAGCATTAATAGGTGATCTTTTTGCTTTTTTGTTTTTAGTAGGGATAGTAGGGGTCAGTTGGTCATCGTGCATGTGTATAATCATCTTTGTAGCAATATTATTCTGGTTTATTAGTATGTTTGATACAGTATGTGTTCTTAACTTGCATGGATCTGTCTTTCTCCCAGTTCACTTCTTTACTGAATGTTTTTGTGTTTTTATTGTTATAATATTATTTATTATAATAAAAAAAAGTTTAAAATCTTTGCATGCTTGATAGTAATTCTCTAGTGCAGTGGGGAATGGGGTGAGGTTTCACGTGCCTTTCTCTGTTTGGATTTATTCTGAAGACTTTTTCAGTCACTTAATTGCTGGTTGTGAGTGTTGTAATGTATCACTTACCATATGCTAGTTCAGAAAAGGGAATTGGCTATCATTATATACAATATTCAGCTGCTGATCTGGCAGATCAGATTTTGTAATGAATCTCAATTTCTTAAGTAATGAAGGAAAAGAGAAAATTAAAGTTGGCATGAAATGAAAATCCGCACTATTTTCTAAATGTTATTGATCTTATTGTGAATGATTTATCAATGAATGTTACTTTTTTTTTTTTTTTTTTTAACCTCATAATTTTTAATTAAAATATGATTCGTTCTTCCGGTGTAGCGACAGAATTCTCTTTGGTAATATATGCCAGACTTCTAGTCATTTACTCTGCTTAAACCCCACCCTTTTTACGGTCGACTACAAGTGTAACTAAGGCCAGCTAGTAAAGAGCTGTGCAGATAAACCTCACTCCCCTGTCCTCAAGAGACGCTGCTAGCGACTGATGCCATAGACTTCCTTGTTAGTGTGGCTGCCTCCCATGCTGGTGACACTGGTTTGAATCCCTCTTGAAGCGGTGCGAGTAGGACACACAAGCTTGCATTCAGATCTACCTCCATCCAATCAACAACTGATGGATAGAACCTGCCCTGCATTTTTCCCCCTATTAATATCATTCATGTCGCTACTTCTGTTTTATTGACTTTAAAGACATTTTTACATTTTATACAGTTTTTTTTATACTGAGTTAACAAATGAGATTGCAATAATATCAATTTATTATTTTATATTCTTTATAATTAATGCAGTTAGCATCTTATTTATTCCTCACAGTAACCAGATTCAATGTAAAGTTTAATATCCAAGCTTTAAGTAGGGGGTCATTTCTCCCCTGTTTATTTCACCCCTTTCTCTAGGATGATGGGATGATAGATGACTTTGCTGTGTCTGATCAACTCTGGGTAAGGTTGTTGGCCGTTCGCCGCTATGCTAACATGCTTAGCACGGGTATTGCCAGTGTACGAGGGTTATGATTTTGTGTTTTTATTTAATTAATCCTTGACCTTGTAATAATGGTGATGTCCATGTGCTGTCCTGGTTTTCCTGACCTTGTCATCAACTCAGGATGAGCCAGTTGCATATGGTGGTGATTTTATTTGCTTGGTCCTCTTACATTGCTACTATGGTGACGGTATGAATATTGCAATGCCAAAAAGTGTTTTCTGTTTTATTTTAACAGCCGTTTTGGTGGTTTTGTCAGTTTACCCTGTGGTGACTTCACAGTTGTGGTGTGGTATTAATTTCCTTGTTCAACCACTCTTATAGATAGGCTACAGCCTTTTAGGTAGCTTTAGTCAGTTAGCTTTAAATTTTACTCCCAATTTTAGTTTCTATTAATTAGTTTCTATTGATTAAAATTTAAACTATGAGCTGTAATATATTTATTTATAATACTGTATCTGCCCACCAATTTCTCTTGCACTTTTCATTGTGGTTTCTCTTGAAGCTGCTTGATTGACAGCAGATAGTTTGTAGAATGATTTGAGTATCATCAGATTCAGGGTGGTTGTACGAGGTTGGTGGTTGAGTGCTGTACTCTAGATTTGGCCATAACATTCTAGCAAATGACATTGATGTTATGTGTCCTGTGGTTATTTAGATGTGGCAATGTGTCTAAGACTAGACCATTGTAACCTACCGGATGTCTGTCTCTTGACTTCCTTTTCATTCCCTCCTGCTTTGTCATATGCCTCTCCATCTTTTGTCTTGATTCCCCTCTCTGTCCTGTAGGATCCTGTCTTTTCCTCCTCCTTTTCATGTGCATCTGAACCACTGGATCAAATAGCAATCCTCCCCAAGGTGAGCAAGAACACCCACCCGATGTAAGCTCTCTGATACTGATAACCCGCCTCTTTTTTTTTTTTTTTTTCCATTTTTAATTTCTACACTGTACAAAATCCTATTAAATTAATGGTAAAAACTGTTAGGTTTCCATAAATCCACCATACAAAATACAGGACAGTGTTTCAAGCATTACGTGATGGCATTTCAAAACTTGTATTTTTTTTTTCACTGTATATTATACTTACAGGTAACATAAATTTAATGTACATAAATGGTAACAAAAATGAACTATATTAAAAAAAAAGACATTTTAAAGATAACAAATGTGATGTCAAGCACAGGCTTCTGGGAAAATCATTTCACTATTTTTAAAAAACTAGTATGAGAGTACACATACTTTTTGCTTTAAATAAACAATTGTTACTTTTTCACTGTATATTTTATATTATGTACATATATCACTTAAATCATTATGCACAAAATTACAGTTACATTGTACATATTTCGTAAGGTATTTAAAACAAAATGTTAAAATTTTTACTCATTTTCTCTTTAATTAGTCTGTAGGACTCTTACAGTATTTCTTGAAGTCTAAGAAATTAAATTCTTGTATTTCTTTGATTTAATTTGATAAGCACCCTTGACTGCTTTGTTCTTGTCGTCTTGACAATTTCTTGTCTTCTTCCATGAAGTGGCTGAAGTTCAGTCCATAAAACTCTCTGAACATTGTCTGTTTTCTTTATTTTAATATCTTTACAACTTTAAAGGTATAGTTCACCCAAAAGTGAAAATTATCCCTTGATTTACTCACCCTCAAGCCATCCTAGGTGTATATGACTATCTTCTTTCAGACAAAGGCAATCTGAGTGTTATTATAAAATACCACACGCTAAGGATAGAGCAAAACAAAACACCGGTCATGAATTAGAAGTCTAAAACGTGAATTTTTAAAGAGAAATATCTGAGGATTTCAATACAAGAGAAGAGGAGCTTGAGTTGTTGGCCAGCCCTATTTGTTTAAACGTGAGAGGCATTCATTGGATAAGAGTCAATCATTGGATAATTTTCATTTTTGGGTGAACTGTCCCTCTGACTCTTGGAAACTCTTGATCTTTCAATTGCTTTGTATGTAACTCTACCCGTCTTCATTATCATATAGGGTGCGTATATAATCCTATATAATTATAAAAAAACAATTATTGACTGTAAATCTAAATGAGGAGTCTTTAACAGGACAGCGGTGAGGTCTCAAGTGAAGCATCATCTTCCTCTTTCTATTAATAGCCTCTCTAGTCTAGGATGCATCCTCTCACATTTCATCCTTTCTTTCCATTCTTTTCTCATCCCTCTCTCTTCCCGTCTGTCTTCCTGCTCTTCCCTCCGTGTGAAGGCTACCCCCCTGCCCGTGCAGGTGGATGAGCGTCACCCCTGGAGACGGAAGGTGCCTCTCACCCCCAAACACACATCCACTATTCCTCCATAACACAACACTGAGACTGTTGTTGTAATGTATGTAAATATATGTTGTGTGTTTGTGGTTTTTTTTTTTTTTTTTTTTTTTTTTTGGGGTGTCTTTTTTGGAGTCCGTTACTAGCTATTTTGGCTATATATAAAACTTCTGTTTATTTTAGGCCTTTAGTTTTGTTTGCTGGTTAATATTAGGAAAACAGCTCAGTGTGTAAATGTGTTAATTTACACTTCACAATTGTATTTGATTTATTGTTTTGACTAAATCTCTTATAAGGTGTTGTTTCTCACTAAGCATCACTTTTTTTTTTTTTTTTTTTTAGATTAAAGTGGTAAAGATATTTAATTATTTACACTTTATTTTAAGGTGTCCGTGTTACAGTGTAATTATACATCTTAGTACTGAGTAATAATAATTAACTACATGCACTTAATATAGGGTTAGGAATAAGATTAGTTGCATGTAATTATGCACAATTTATTGTAATTACTATAGTAACTACATGTAACGTGTAACAAGGACACTGTAAAATAAAGTGTTACCATTTAAACTTGCAGAAGTGTGAAAAAAGTTGCCCTGACAATGATGTAAATGCTCAGATGCTTAATTTAGTTTCTCCTTTGGCATCTCAGAGGATGGGAAGTGAGGTTGCGGAGAGCCAGCGGATTGATCGAGTAGAGATGTCTATTCAGGAACGCATGAAACTCATCACCGCACAAGAGGATGCGTGGAAGGTCAAAGGTTACAGAGCAGCCAATGACTCCACTCAGTTTACAGTGGCTGGCCGTATGGTTAAAAAAGGTCAGTGAAAAATGCACGTATTCATATATAATATATATATATATACAGTGGGTACGGAAAGTATTCAGACCCCCTTAAATTTTTCACTCTTTGTTATATTGCAGCCATTTGCTAAAATCATTTAAGTTCATTTTTTTTCCTCATTAATGTACACACAGCACCCCATATTGACAGAAAAACACAGAATTGTTGACATTTTTGCAGATTTATTAAAAAAGAAAAACTGAAATATCACATGGTCCTAAGTATTCAGACCCTTTGCTCAGTATTTGGTAGAAGCACCCTTTTGATCTAATACAGCCATGAGTCTTTTTGGGAAAGATGCAACAAGTTTTTCACACCTGGATTTGGGGATCCTCTGCCATTCCTCCTTGCAGATCCTCTCCAGTTCTGTCAGGTTGGATGGTAAACGCTGGTGGACAGTCATTTTTAGGTCTCTCCAGAGATGCTCAATTGGGTTTAAGTCAGGGCTCTGGCTGGGCCATTCAAGAACAGTCACGGAGTTGTTGTGAAGCCACTCCTTCGTTGTTTTAGCTGTGTGCTTAGGGTCATTGTCTTGTTGGAAGGTAAACCTTCGGCCCAGTCTGAGGTCCTGAGTACTCTGGAGAATGTTTTCGTCCAGGATATCCCTGTACTTGGCCGCATTCATCTTTCCCTCGATTGCAACCAGTCGTCCTGTCCCTGCAGCTGAAAAACACCCCCACAGCATGATGCTGCCACCACCATGCTTCACTGTTGGGACTGTATTGGACAGGTGATGAGCAGTGCCTGGTTTTCTCCACACATACCGCTTAGAATTAAGGCCAAAAAGTTCTATCTTGGTCTCATCAGACCAGAGAATCTTATTTCTCACCATCTTGGAGTCCTTCAGGTGTTTTTTCATGTGTCTTGCACTGAGGAGAGGCTTCCGTTGGGCCACTCTGCCATAAAGCCCCGACTGGTGGAGGGCTGCAGTGATGGTTGACTTTCTACAACTTTCTCCCATCTCCCGACTGCATCTCTGGAGCTCAGCCACAGTGATCTTTGGGTTCTTCTTTACCTCTCTCACCAAGGCTCTTCTCCCCCGATAGCTCAGTTTGGCCGGACGGCCAGCTCTAGGAAGGGTTCTGGTCGTCCCAAACGTCTTCCATTTAAGGATTATGGAGGCCACTGTGCTCTTAGGAACCTTAAGTGCAGCAGAAATTTTTTTGTAACCTTGGCCAGATCTGTGCCTTGCCACAATTCTGTCTCTGAGCTCTTCAGGCAGTTCCTCTGACATGCACTGTGAGCTGTAAGGTCTTATATAGACAGGTGTGTGGCTTTCCTAATCAAGTCCAGTCAGTATAATCAAACACAGCTGGACTCAAATGAAGGTGTAGAACCATCTCAAGGATGATCAGAAGAAATGGACAGCACCTGAGTTAAATATATGAGTGTCACAGCAAAGGGTCTGAATACTTAGGACCATGTGATATTTCAGTTTTTCTTTTTTAATAAATCTGCAAAAATGTCAACAATTCTGTGTTTTTCTGTCAATATGGGGTGCTGTGTGTACATTAATGAGGAAAAAAAATGAACTTAAATGATTTTAGCAAATGGCTGCAATATAACAAAGAGTGAAAAATTTAAGGGGGTCTGAATACTTTCCGTACCCACTGTATATAATATATATATGTGTATATATATATATATATATAATTGCTTCACTGCAGTGACACAGTTTGAGCCTTTATGATGTATTTGTTGTACTGTGTGGAAAACATGTTGAAAATGGTTTTGCTTTGTAACAATGAGCAGTTAAGAAAAATTTCCCCTCTGTTTTCTCTTTCCCAGGCTTGGCAGCCCCTTCTGTTCTCACAAATCCAGTGCAGTCCCCTCTGTCCTCTAAAAACAAGAATGCCTCCCATACAATCTCAAAGCCACACGAAGGTGAGAAACCATACTTGTACTCAGCTTGTGTCAGATTTCCTGTCCTCTTTCTTCTATGTCTGTCAGTATATATTTTTTATCACTGCTGTATTTTCTTCTGTAGAGATTGAAGTCAGACAAGACATGAAGCTGGAGTCAGATAAGAAGCTGGAAAAGTTGGAGTCATTCCTTGGTCGTCTCAATGGTAAAGGTTGGTATCATAAGAAAATGTGTAATGAACCTTAGAGATGAAATATTTTCTTCTGTATCAGCTTAATATTTTATTCAGTTTATTCTTAATATATGTATTCCTATACATTTCTTAGTTTCAGGACTTCAGGAGGCCACAATTGCAGTCACAGAGAAGTCTGTTAAAGAGGTCATGACTCTGGATGATGAGACCTTCGATAAGTTTTATCGACACACAGAGGATATAGCCAAGATTACCAGCAGAGTGGAAATCAACGATGATTTTGATGACATCTTTGGAGTGGAGCTGCCCAGGTAAAGCCAAACGAAGTGTGGCTATTAGATTTCAGTATCATCTCTGTAGCAATAACTAACCAGCCATATTTTGTCTTATTGACAGTTAAGTGTTCTATTTACAACTTGAAAATAAACAAGACTGAGATTGAGGAACTAGCTCTGAAACATTATTTGATAACTTGTCTCTGGTATGTATTTTTAGGTTGACCTCAGAGATGGTGCAACACAAGCGGGCGGTACGGCCCAACAGAAACGTGCAGTCATCCAGAAACCCTCTGAAAATGCTGGCTGTTCGGGAGGACATAAGACACGAATACACAGAGCAGAGGCTAAACATCGGCCTTCTGGAGAGCAAGAGGATGAAACAGGAAAAGAGTTAGTGATAAGAGTTGGAGTAGTCAGTTCATGAACACAGTATATGCACATTTTGCCAGTATTCACACATTTATAATCTAGTTCTGTGTTGGGACCCTATTTCAGTCAGCCAGTGTATCTGACCTACATTTCAGTTCAGTTTCCTGCTGTTTAGTCAGTGTGATGCTGACAAGAGTCATGTCTTCATTGTGTAAACGTTTAAATGAATACATAAAACTGACACTCTAATGAATGGGTACTTCTACATTAAGTCTATAAATGTCATTTTGGCTCACTCCGTGTTCATTCATGAAAGCCATTCATGAAACACTAGGAGAATATATAATTATGGCACTAAAAAAACAACAATGAAGATGTCAATTAGCATAACAGCATAATTATTTTATTTACAATAAATACAACTAATAAAACTAGAAAATTATTTTACTTGGTTGAAAACTTATGAACAGCAACTTTTAATTAGAAATATTTTTCTACACAAAAGATACAATTCTGCAAAGGGATTCAAATTAATCAGTGCCTTAATTAATTTGGCTTAAACAACCCACCCAAACTAACACAAAACAATCCTAATGTAATTAACAGTAGTTAATGATTGTGGTATGCTGTAGCTCATACTGTTGCGCTCTCTCATTCTTTTTCTCTCGTTCTCTCTTTCATAGTGAATAAGAACAGCGGTTTCTCTGAGGTTGCTCTTGCTGGGTTGGCCAGTAAGGAAAACTTCAGCAGTGTGAGTCTGCGAAGTGTGAATGCCTCTGAGCAGAGCTCCAACAACAGTGCCATGCCCTATAAAAAACTCATGCTCATACAGGTCAAAGGTGAGTGACAGTGACAACAACAGCTGTTTGTGATAGAAGTAGAGGGCTCCTTTTAGAGGTCAACAATATTCATCATCCATTCTGACCTTGTTTGGGCACAGCTTTTATGATATGAAGTATGTTTGATATGAATTAGAAGCCAGCCATATAGGCTACGTTTACACTGTCATTTTTTGGGATTGACAACCGCGTTTACTTAAAGGTGTGAGTCTTGAAATGTCCAGTTCAAACAGCAACTTACTGTAGTGTCTCGAATACTGTCTGTATGAACATGCAACGGGTTCTCTTACCAGTAACCACAGCGAGAGTGTGTAATATCAAAGATGGCATTGTCTGTAAAACTGAAAAGTCTTATCATTTCAGTCCAAATGCAGAACTGAAAAACCGTATTCTGTTGCTGTGTGAACGTGGCCATAGTGTGTGTTGTATCTGTGTTCCTGTAGAGATGTACTTATTTGGCAGTGAGACAGCCATGAATGGTGGTGTTTATTTAAAAGTAATAGGGAGAACTTCTGTCCTCATGACTAGACTAGAGGCCTCATGTGTAAAACTTTCTGTAGATTTCATCCTAAAAGTGCATATGCACAAAAGCTAGATTCAGAACCTGTGCAAAATTCCCTTTATAAAACCCAGTCAGCAGATGATTGTGCGTTTATGCATCTCCACCCCGTCTCCTCCCCAAAATAACCATATATGGAGCTTACAGCTACTATGCGTAAGTCATCTGCACATCATTTTCATGTATAATCCCATCCACATGATACCATGTTTAACAGTACAAGACATTAGAAAAAAAATTAGATATGGATTATTTATTTTTGTTCTCATTCTATTTTCACGGGTCAAATAATATTTTTAATTGTTTTAAACAAATCTTTAAAAGTTTGCCCATAAGGTAAACATATATTTTAGGATGTTTACATATTTTTAATGGAAACAGATAGGCCTTATTTTTGCATTGTAAATTATTGTCTGACTCGGCACATCACTGACAAAATATTTTAAAAATGTGCATATCTTATCAATCCTCACAAACCATTAAAACTTAGCATGTCACAGGAAAAGTGTTCAAAAGCAGTGCATCCACTACACATTTTTATTTAAATTCATGTAAAAAATGTTGTAACTTCTGGATAATGATTTCATTAATGGAGTTAAGCACTGAAATTAGTGGCATATTTAACTAAATGTGGAAATGGAAATGTTCAAATGGAAAGTAGAGGAGAGTTTAAGGAGAGTTTAAAATCATTCTGTTTACTTCATTACTTCGCTCACTCCAGTAAAAGAGTGCGTACACATGATCTAGAGTGCCTGTACGGTGTGTACACATTTACGATAAGTTTATTTTTAATAAATCCCAATATGTGCATGGAAAATTGAGTACGCACATTTCAATGCCTTTGTGCGTACACAGCGTTTATATATGAGGCCCCTGCTGCTTTTGTTATGGGGACTGCTGTTGTAGAATTGTAGATACCAATTCCTCATAAGGCATCCCTCTCAATCTAACCCCACCTGCATGTTCCCAAAACAACATTCTACATTTCCCTTAATCAAAACAGAGAGAAAGAAACCAGATAGGTTTAATTGAGAACAACATGCAAGCAGTCCAAGAACAACAGCATATTATGTCCAACTGTAGTAATGTTCTACTTACCAGAACATTACAATATAATATTGTATTGTATGATAACATAATTCTCTTCTGAGTTTGAAATTCAACCAAGATAATACTGTACAGCCAAAGGACTTTTTCTGTTTTTTCTCCTGACATTAGGGGGTTAGGTTGTGATGCACATTGTTATTATCCTGATTTTTTTTTTAATGAATTTTAATTAGGTCGTCGGCACGTTCAGACCAGACTGGTTGAGCCCAGAGCTTCCTCTTTGAACAGTGGTGACTGCTTCCTCTTGATCACACCCCATCATTGCTTCATCTGGATTGGAGAATTTGCAAATGTTATCGAGAAGGCCAAAGTGAGTGTGTCCTGCTGCATGTACCAACAAACACACATCACGCTATCACTTTAACGTTGCTTAATCTCTAGCTGTTAGCAGTGTTGCTATTGTTTAATTAATTAAAGCTAATTAAAGCTAAATAAAACTATTTAAAAAAAACAAATAGAAATGACAATAGCTTATAAAAAAAAAGGAAAATATAATATTAAATTAAATACAATTAAATATTATTTATTATAAATAAATTATATAATATATAAATAAATTTATTATAAATTAATTATTATTTATTAAATATAAAGTTAATTCAAGCTATTAATAAATACTATAATAGTATATAAATAACACCAAAGTAACACTAGCTGTTAGTGCTAGATGTCAATATTAGTCACCCATATCAAAATTATGTTCTGGTTCTCAATGGATTTTGTTACATTTAAACATGTCATATCCTGTACTCTGCCTTGGTGTTTTCAGTACTATTCATAGATTGGTGAGTCCCCCACGTGCAGGAAATAAACAGAATTAACCACACAGGAAATGTATTTTTGTACAGGAAGCAGGAGATGAATTGTAAAAGCTCCTGCGTCTCTCTCACACACAACTTTCTTCTGTTGTTAAATCTAGACTGCAGGTCATTGAACTCTGAGTTTGACCTACATCTTACCATCTTACCTTACTATAATGTGATGCTCATTGTCTTAAACGTATAGAAAAGTTTTTTTATTGTAATAATTTAATGAGCATGATGAGTTTTGTACATGTACAGACATTATATTTATAGTGCAAATGAAAATTTTGTGTTTGAATCTTCAATCGTGCAGGCTGCAGAGTTGGCCACATTCGTTCAGACCAAGCATGACCTGGGATGCAGAGCCTCATATGTGCAGACAATTGAGGAAGGTGCCAACACTCACACTCATGCTGCCAAAGAGTTTTGGAAGATTCTCGGCGGCCAAGCCAATTATCAAGGTGAGAGATTCTAGTTCTCATCTGCTGACAATTCTTTGAACAGTTTTATTTTTGTACACAAGCAAAATAATAAGGAATGCTGTCATATAATGACCTTTACTTACTGCAGTCCTTCTTAATATGGCCATCTGTACCCTACAGCTGCTGGCACTCCTGAGGAAGATGAGTTCTATGAGACTGCTGTCGTAGAAACCAACTGCATCTATAGGCTCATGGAGGACAAACTTGTTCCTGATGATGACTACTGGGGTCGAGTCCCTCGCTGCTCCATGCTTAACTCTAAAGAAGTACTTGAAAATCATACATACATATTGATTGATTGATTAATGATGGATTGATTGGTTGATTGATTTATTGATTGATTGTGACTAATTTAAACTTATTTACACTTTAATCAAGATACAGTCTACAGTTTTGCATACTTGAAGTAGGAAAGGTGAATAACTTGCTTTAGAATATTTAGTAATTTTTGGTATGATTTTTAAAAAATAAAATAACCCTGATATTTTCTTCAAATATCAGCCTACTCAGGCTAATATCTGAAAATTACATTACGTTACACACTAACAGGGCTTGACATTAACTTTTTTGTTCACCAGCCACTGTGGCTAGTGGTTTTCCAAAGTTACCAGCCACTCAGCAGTTTCACTGGCCACAATTTTGACATCGAAACCATGGGGAAAAACTGCCATATACAGTCGATATTTTTATTATCTTATAATTATCTCATAAATCAGCAGGTATATTAGGCTGCTGTCACTTTAAGACCTGACACATGGATCCATATACTGATACACATGTGTTAAAACATAACTGACTGTGTTTACGTGAATACTCGCCAAGACGGCATTTTGACATTATTTTGTGTGTTTTTGACCGTTTAATCGATGTAAACAGCGAAAAACAACTCAGTTCAGTACTGAGAGGCGGCTTTATGCTCACAAACTTTGAGTGTGAGCACAAAATCTGCAGAAATTAGTACAATTATGTGCAATACGCAGGATCCCACTCCGAAATGAAACCCTGTAACCTCAACAATATTCATCCGGAGCAAATGAAACAAGTGAGTGAGGGGAGACGGGTTTGTGTGTCAACTCGCTGTCAGAGAAATGAGAGAGCGAGAAAGCGCAGCTGGTATAATGTGTCTATTCTGCGGAAAATGAGTATTGGAAGCGTATTTCAGTATTGATATGTATCAAAAATCAACATTTTTGACAACATTTCTCTTCGTTTATTATTTCAGATGCCTTTTTAAAAGACTACAATTGAAAAATGTATATTTAGGCTATATATAAAATTTAACCCACCAAAGTGGTTAGCAGGAGTGACTGCGTTACATGCCACTGCTGAAATCCACCTGCATTTGGTGGGTTGGCGGGCGTTAATGTCAAGCCCTGCATACCAATATGGTCAGCAATATATTGTGCAACTCTGCTAAGTGCTTTACTATATAATATAAACTAAAGTAAGGGAAATGTTAATTCAACTGTGAACCAACTTTTTATTTTTGTTTGACATCTAGGTGCTGGTGTTTGATTTTGGTAGCGAGGTCTACGTATGGCATGGTAAGGAGGTGACGCTGGCACAGAGAAAAGTGGCTTTTCAGCTGGCAAAGCACCTGTGGAATGGCACCTTTGACTACACCAACTGTGATATTAATCCTCTGGACCCTGGAGAGTGCAACGCACTTATACCCAGGTACAAAACAGGGCTAAATATGTGCTGAGGCTCTGCTGATGCCTATTGTTCTATCATAGATCAAGTTTTGGCACTTGTGACCTTTTAAAGCTCATTCACAGAGGCCTCTCAGGTCAGAAGTGTGTTATTGTTGCTTAACTTGATACACCTGTCAAAACAACAGCTTAGTAATCTCAGTGTTCATAAACAGACTTGAGTTGCCAGCGGAATTTGAGACCTGATGTGACACTCCTAAAATAAGAGTGCTGTGTTCATGTTTTTTTAATGGGTTTGTTCTGTTCTCACAAAGTTTTATCCTTGCTTTTTATGAAATCTCTATGAAATAAAAATAATTATTGTCTTTACTGAACCTGTTTTTAATAGGAAAGGCCAGGGACGACCAGACTGGGCTGTGTTTGGCAGGTTAACTCAGCACAATGAGACTACTCTTTTTAAAGAGAAGTTTTTGGACTGGAGTGACACCAAGAAATCCTCTAAGAAGAATGGTGACTCACATGTTGTTGAAAACAAGGTAAGTTTGCACAGAATAAGTTGTATCTCTACCTTTCTTTTCTGAAAAGCAAGTATTAATACATTAGATACTCCTGATTATATTTAAAAATGTAGCAAATCTTAAAACGGAATGGGTTGGTTAATTTCTTTAGGATCTTCGGAGCGGGGAATGTCGGCCCTATGATGCGTCACTGATGTTGTCAACAGTACGGACACCAGTCAAGACCGTTCTGGATGGAGTCAATGTCGGACGAGGTTATGGACTGGTGGAAGGTGATGAGGGGCGTAATTTTGAGATCAGCACATTGTCTGTTGATGTCTGGCACATTCTAGAGTTTGACTACAGGTAGGATGAATCATTTTTTGTATGGTAAAACTATTAAATGAATGGATTTTATATACAAACACTGTCTCTCTTACTTGTTCTAGTCGATTACCTAAACAGAGCATTGGTCAGTTCCATGAAGGGGACACATACGTTGTCAAATGGAAGTATATGATCAGCACAGCTGGTGAGTTATATGTTGAAGGTGTGCATAGCAGTGTTGTTTTTGTTAACTAAAAGTAAAACTGTTAAAAAGCATTTAAGGTAATTGAAATAAAGCTAAAAAGTGGGTAGCACTGTCGTCTCACAGCAACAAGGTCCCTGGCTCGAGAGAGAGAGATTGATTTTTAGATTTAAAAAAAAAATGTAGAAATTAGAAACATTGCTTTGGTAACTAAATTAAATATGTACTAAAATTGCTAAAACTGAAGAAAAATAAATTGAATATAGATATATATATATATAGATAAAGATATAGAGATAGATATAGATATAGATAGATAGATATAGATAGATCGATAGAGATATAGATAGAGATATATATAAAAAAAATTACAAAAGCACAACAAAATTACTCCAACTTAAGCTAAAATTAAAATGAAATATACAAATAAATGTTGATTAAAAATGTGAATAAATACTAAAAGTTTATAAATAATACTAAAATAACACTGGTGCATAGGAGAGAGGATTGTTTGTTGCACTTCATCTTCTGGACACTTTATTTCCACCTTTTTAATATTTTATGCTCATTCTATAATAAACTGCTTATCCATGGTCTGATTCTCCACTGTCCCCCCCCCACTGTACAATCATCTATAAACAGCCATAAACCATATACTTTCATATGATCACTCACTGTATAAAACCATAAGATACAGTGTGTCTGAACATGTTGTTGCTGGGCTGTTTGACTGCCCATGATCCAAAACTCTGATTTTTTTTTTTTTTTTTTTTTTTTGGTGCAGTTGGCAAGAGGCTGCATTCAGAACGGGTCATCGGTCCAGGGAAAGAGAAATGTTCTTATTTCTTCTGGCAAGGTCGTAACTCCACGGTGAATGAGAAGGGAACATCAGCACTGATGACTGTAGAGCTGGATGAGGAGAGAGGTGCTCAGGTACTTACTATGGATTATTTTATACTTATTATAATACTCATTTTGAATCTTAAACATCTTATTTAGTTTTTTAACTAAACCTCTCTCGCCATGAATATAGCCTTAGAAGCTGGCATGGCATTAAGAAAAGAAAGAAGAAAAAAAAAGAAAGAATAATACTCATTTTAGGATGTTCTTAAGCATTTCCTGCACTACCATTCAGAGGTTTGGGGTCTGTAAGATTTTTTTTATGTTTTTGAAAACAAATCTCTTATGCTCACCAAGGCTGCATTTATTTGTTCAAAAATACAGTAAAAACATCATATTGTGAAATGTTATTATAATTTAAAATAAATTTGTTTTTTTCTATTTCAATATATTTTAAAATGTAATTTATTCCTGTGATGGCAATTTAATGTATTCTTGATAAATGAAAGTATACATTTCTTATAAAAAAACATGTAAATGAACTCACCTTTTAAATGGGTAGTGTTCAATAATTTTTTTTATCAGTTTAACAGTAATGTAAAAAGCTAAAATATTAGCATAAAAACAATATATAATCTGTTTAATATGTGTATTTTGCAGGTCCAGGTACAGCAGGGAAAGGAGCCGCCTTGTTTCCTACAGTGCTTCAATGGAGGAATGATTGTTCATGCTGGAAAGAGAGAAGAGGAGGAAGAAAATTTACAAAGTAATCTCTTTTGCTAACTTTACCACATTTTTAGTTTGCATCATTTTTCCATAACCTTCTTAGATTAGTTAAATAGTTAAATCAAAAGACAAATACATCATGAAAATCATATTTTGAACTTATGGACTGAGAGACTGCTCGCTGCACAGCCAATGGGTGGAGCTTAACATCCAGCTCCCCTTCTCTAGACCTAATCGGTGGAGCTAGAAGCTCCAACCACACCCTTAACCCTATTTCTAAACCTACTGTAATTAGTTTAAACTCTACCCCTTGGATCCACAGAGGTGGACCTGGACTAGCTCAAGCTCCACATTTGACCCATTTGGCTCTCCAGTGAGCACCACATGTATAGGTTGTGTCTAAAAGGGGTACAGCAATGGCCAGAAGAGAGGCAAAATTTCACGATAAAATAACAGTAAATTCATTTGCTACTTATCAGATTGTGTTTTATTAACGACTACACCTACCCCAACCCTAAACCTACCCTTACAATAATGCAAATACAGTAATTAAATGACCCAATATTAATTTTGCACATGCCAAGTGTCCGTAGCTATAGTCTTTACCACTTGTATGGGCTTGACCCTATTTCTTTAATGTGCAGATGACTGGCGCTTATACTGTGTGAGAGGAGAGAAACCCATAGAGGGCCATCTGCTGGAGGTGGTGTGCCACTGCAGCAGCCTACGGTCTCGCACCTCTTTGATCCTCCTGAACATCCCTAAAGCCAGCATGTACCTGTGGCACGGCTGCAAGGCACAGACGCACACACGTGATGTGGGCCGTACCGCTGCAAACAAAATCAAAGAGCAGTGAGTCAACTCTTACAAACAAACCAACCAACGATGCTTGACATAAACGCGCGACGTGAACTGACAGAGACTTTCTGGATTCCAGGTGTCCTCTGGAGGCGGGGCTTCACAGCAGCAGTAAAGTGTCCATCCAGGAGTGTGATGAGGGAGCTGAACCACAAGGCTTCTGGGAGGCCTTGGGAAGGAGAGATCGAAAGGCGTATGACTGCATGCTGCAGGGTGAGTCAAGAAACGTGCATCTGTGTGTTTGTGTTCATGCTGATGTGGAGATGATTTACAGGGTTCCCAAGGGTCCTTAAAAAGTCTTAAAGTGCACCTATTTCTCAGAGAGGAGCTCTCGGAAAGGAGGGAGTTAGAGAGACTAATGAACAGGAACCTTTAAAATAACATAATAGAGGCACTTTAAATTCAGTTTGATCAAATTCAAGGTCATAAAAAGTTTTAGATGATATTACATGGTACAAAAGTTTTAAATATTATTTTAAGAGGTATTAAATTTGTAGTCGGAAAAACAGGAATCACTATACAGCCAAATGTGAACTTCAAAAGGCTATGATTTATTTAAATAAATGTGAGCGCTGCAAGTTTGAAAGTAAAAGCGTGGCGCTGTTGCATATTCTCAAAGCTCACATTTATGTCAAGTGATTGCTTATGAACTTCTGTTGATGAATTATGACTATGTTTATTTTGGTGTTTATATTGTAATGTTTTAGATGGTTGTAAGATTGCATATTTTATCTCCCTCATATTTTTTAAATGAGCAGCTGGGAGTAGTAATGCGTAGACATTTCAAAATAAGAGTCCCAGTGTATTTCAGGCTTGTATATAATTAAAAGTTAAGCATTATACATACTTTTTTCTGGGTATTTATCGGTATATTGCTTACACAATAAACTGTATCCAACATTTAGTTTAACATAAACGGCACAGTTTTGTTTTTCTTAAAAATCATCAGCTAAATCCAATATCGGTCGATAATATAATAATATTTATACTATATATAACTATACTTTATTTTATTTGTGAAGGTCTTAAAGACTTTAAAGGTCTTAAATTTGATTTTAAAAAACTCTGAAGATACCCTGGATTTGTGTTTTGTCTTGTTTCTCAGATCCGGGAAAGTTCAACTTCACTCCTCGGCTGTTCCAGTTAAGCAGTGCTTCAGGAGAGTTTGTGGCAGTGGAATTTGCGTATCCATCCAGAGAACCAAATTTGGTCAACTCGATGCCTTTCCTACAGGAGGATTTGTATACAGCTACTCAGCCAGGTGTTAAACACTGTTAAGAGTTCTGTCTGGTGTAACTTGCTTGTTAACTGCTAGGTATTCTGGATGGGTGTCAGTTACATTTTCATTAGGCTTTCCTACACTCATTACATGCATAATGTATTAAGGAAACTTGATTCTTCACACTCATTGGAAAATCATGAGGTATGGTTGTGGCAGTATCATGATGTCGCTTCTTGTGTTTGACTGTCTTTCAGCCCTGTTTTTGGTGGATAATCACCATGAAGTTTACCTGTGGCAGGGCTGGTGGCCTCAGGACAGTGAGAGCACGGGATCAGCTCGCATACGATGGGACTCTGATAGGAAGTGTGCCATGGAAACTGTACTCCAATATAGCAAAGGTGACCTAAAAAAAACATGCTTGTCTTTAATGATCTTTTTAGGAAAGAAACAAGAGTGATATTGTGTATAAGTGAATCTCTCTGGTGACGTACGCTGGACTCGTCTAATCATTTAGTCAGCTTAAACCCTGTCCCATTCTTACAAATGACTGCAAGCTTTCATCATATCTGCCTCCTTTCAATCAACAAACAAAGGATAGAACCAAGTTCCCATCCTACATTTCTTTTTCTTTTTTTCTTTTTTCAGTTTCACTCAGATATAAGGCTCAATAAGGAAGACATTTTCTGTTGCTATTTCTGTTACATCATGATTTTAAACTCTCTGGCTAAAAGTACAAACCCGATTCCAAAAAAGTTGGGACACATTTGTACAAATTGTGAATAAAAAAGGAATGCAATAATTTACAAATCTCATAAACTTATATTTTATTCACAATAGAATATAGATAACATATCAAATGTTGAAAGTGAGACATTTTGAAATGCCAAATATTGGCTCATTTTGGATTTCATGAGAGCTACACATTCCAAAAAAGTTGGGACAGGTAGCAATAAGAGGCCAGAAAAGTCAAATTTACATATAAGGAACAGCTGGAGGACCAATTTGCAACTTATTAGGTCAATTGGCAACATGATTGGGTATAAAAAGAGCCTCTCAGAGTGGCAGTGTCTCTCAGAAGTCAAGATGGGCAGAGGATCACCAATTCCCCCAATGCTGCGGCGAAAAATAGTGGAGCAATATCAGAAAGGAGTTTCTCAGAGAAAAATTGCAAAGTTTGAAGTTATCATCATCTACAGTGCATAATATCATCCAAAGATTCAGAGAATCTGGAACAATCTGTGTGCGTAAGGGTCAAGGCCAGAAAACCATACTGGATGCCCGTGATTTTCGGGCCCTTAGACGGCACTGCATCACATACAGGAATGCTACTGTAATGGAAATCACAACATGGGCTCAGGAATACTTCCAGAAAACATTGTCGGTGAACACAATCCACCGTGCCATTCGCCGTTGCCGGCTAAATCTCTATAGGTCAAAAAAGAAGCCATATCTAAACATGATCCAGAAGCGCAGGCGTTTTCTCTGGGCCAAGGCTCATTTAAAATGGACTGTGGCAAAGTGGAAAACTGTTCTGTGGTCAGACAAATCAAAATTTGAAGTTCTTTTTGGAAAACTGGGACGCCATGTCATCCGGACTAAAGAGGACAAGGACAACCCAAGTTGTTATCAGCGCTCAGTTCAGAAGCCTGCATCTCTGATGGTATGGGGTTGCATGAGTGCGTGTGGCATGGGCAGCTTACACGTCTGGAAAGGCACCATCAATGCTGAAAGGTATATCCAAGTTCTAGAACAACATATGCTCCCATCCAGACGTCGTCTCTTTCAGGGAAGACCTTGCATTTTCCAACATGACAATGCCAGACCACATACTGCATCAATTACAACATCATGGCTGCGTAGAAGAAGGATCCGGGTACTGAAATGGCCAGCCTGCAGTCCAGATCTTTCACCCATAGAAAACATTTGGCGCATCATAAAGAGGAAGATGCGACAAAGAAGACCTAAGACAGCTGAGCAACTAGATGCCTATATTAGACAAGAATGGGACAACATTCCTATTCCTAAACCTGAGCAAATTCAGTCCCCAGACGTTTGCAGACTGTTATAAAAAGAAGAGGGGATGCCACACAGTGGTAAACATAGCCTTGTCCCAACTTTTTTGAGATGTGTTGATGCCATGAAATTTAAAATCAACTTATTTTTCCCTTAAAATGATACATTTTCTCAGTTTAAACATTTGATATGTCATCTATGTTGTATTCTGAGTAAAATATTGAAATTTGAAACTTCCACATCATTGCATTCCTTTTTTATTCACAATTTGTACAGTGTCCCAACTTTTTTGCAATCGGGTTTGTAATTTTTAAATAAAAATTTAAAATAAAAAGTAATCTTTTTATTACTGTAGATGTTTTTGGTTGTATAATTAATTTATTTATTATTATTTTATTGTAATTTAATTCTAATTCCAGTATTATTAAAACAAAACAATAAAAGAATAATGCAATAACACGATTGTCTTTGCTTTTGTTTTTTTGTTTTTTTAGAAAAAAATGAGAAGAAAACTCCAAAATCATACCTGATCCACGCAGGGCTTGAGCCTCTTACCTTCACTAACATGTTTCCCAGCTGGGAACACAGAGAGGACATTGCTGAGATCACAGAGAAGGTGAGAGAGAAAGTTAAATGCACATTCCAATTTTCTTTTTCTTTTCTTTTTTTCCTTTTTTTTTCCTGAGTTACAATAATATGGTTCAAAGAACAGAACATCTGCAAGCTCTTTATTACACTTTTAGTGATAGTCACCTACAGGTTAAAGGGTTAGTTTACCCAAAAATGACAATTCTGTCATCATTTACCCACCTTCTTTGTTTCCAAACCTGTACGACTTTTGTTCTTTTATTCAGGAATTTATTCACATATAAACACTGATCAGCGAACATGAACAGAAGCTCAACCGAACCTGCTTGATGCATGAGAACAAACCTCTTTGGTTCTTGCGGAAGCTCAAACATGCTGCATAACACACAAGAATGAACCTTATTGGTTTTCGCGCATCAAGCAAGCACTCTTGAGCTTCCGTTTACCACAACTAATGTGTGAGCTGATAAACGTTTATACGTGAATAAAAAAGCCTAAATTAAATCTGTTCATCATATAAAGCGATTGTGTCTCTTCAGAAAATTTGGACTAAACCACTCAATTCATATGGATTAGTTTTACGATCTCTTTATGAACTTTTTGAAGCATCAAAGTGGTAGTTAAATAGCTGTCTATGGAGGGGACAGAAAGCTCAAAGATTTCATCAAAAAGATCTTCATTTGTGTTACGAAGATGAACGAAAGTCTTACGGGTTTGGAACAACATGAGGGTGAGTAAATGATGACTGTAGATGCTGGTCTCATGGTGAACACCAATTCTCTAATCAGTAAACTTCATCTTTATGTTGTTTTCTGTGATTTACAGGAGGCTGAAGTATGTAATCAGATCATTCTTGTTGAAGACGTCTTGACTAGACTCTGCAAGACCATTTACCCATTGGCTGATATACAAGCCCGTCCCCTACCAGAAGGTGTTGACCCTCTACGTCTTGAGATCTACCTATCAGATGAGGACTTTGAGGTGAGAAAAATCATATTAACACTGAGGTTTAAGGTTCATTAGCTTTTTCTAAGTTGTGTAAATTAGCCTAACTTTATCATTCTGGATGCATTATTAAAGAACTATGTGATTTTCAGGCATTGTACATGGATATTACTTAACTGTATCTGTTCTGTAAAATCTGTCTGCCTGTGTTTGCTCATATGTTCTGTCTTTTCAGTTCCATCTAGTTTTATTTTATCATTTTTCCTGTCATCTATTTCATTCATCTCCTTCTACTCCCACTATGTCGTCTTCAAGCTGCCTCTCTTAACCTGTCTCTCCCTGCATCTTTCTGCTTTTCCCCTTTTTGCTGGTGTAGTCTTGCGTCTGACTGAGGTTAATTTTTCCCTTCACATGCCAGGGTGTAGGGGCTTCTGGGAAGGTGAGTTTTGTTTCATGAGGAACATTGGTGTTTTCCCACTAATGCTGCATCCTCACTGTGTGTATCACATCCCTATCTAGCAGTGTGTTGGTCACCGTTCACCACTGATAGCTCACTGATAGGTCTCACTTTTATTAAGATTTATAGTGTATCTGATAAATATTGTATGCAGGATAATATACACCATGGTTCAAAAGTTTGGGGTCAAAGAAATTAATACTTTTATTCAGAAAGGATGCATTAAATTGATTAAAAGTGACAGTAAATACATTTATAATGTTATAAAAGATTTCTGTTTCAATTTTTTGGTTTGAACTTTCAATTTATCAAACAATCCTGAAAAAAATTTATCACTGTTTCCACAAAACTATTCAGTAGCGCAACAGTTTCCAACTGTGATAATAATAATAGTTTCTGATTGGTGAACATAACAGACAATTTTACTGACCTCAAACTGTGTGTTCCTCAGTCTTCACATGCACTGATAGTAAAATTAATAAGCCAGTAATTATTTTTGTGTTATGGCCAATAACCAATAAATGGCTGATCTATACTATTGTCTAAATAAATTTTATAAAAAAAATCAATTGTTTAAAATGCATGTGAATTTGGGTATCACAACATTTATAATGTACAATGTATAAACAACATGTATCATGTATAAAAATGATATTCAGTTTGAAATGAGCATGAACAATTAAATATCCAACATTGACTCGTACCTTATTTTAATATCGGCTGATAACAAATATGGCGTACTTTGGATTGGTGAATGGCTGTAACCAATATCCTACAGCTGTTGTGTTTGTGTGTGTGATCATGCATCCATATTTTCAGCATTTCAGAGTCCTGACTGTGATTCAACACTTGTATGTCATCTGCATGTTTTTATTAAATCCTTATCCCTAAAATTATGTATATATGTGTCTACATTCTCTACAGAAAGCATTGGAGATGACAAGAAGTGAATATGAGGCACTGCCAGGATGGAAGCAAGTGAATGTGAAGAAAGCCAAAGGATTGTTTTAAAGGAACTAGAGGAAATCTGACTGCATTGGAACTGCTGATTGGGATTGAATTTGCAAGTGGAGACCTTCATTCCTTTTGATTAAGACGGGACAAGCGCAAGTGAAGAAGATCTACCTGTGTCAAACCACACAGGCAGGTGAAAAGCAGCTGGTGGAAGAAGAAAAGACTGAGATTGGCAAGGGTTTACCAGCCTCTTGTAGCACATTTTTTCCCATTTTCTTCTTTTTTTCTATCAGTGAATTAGTGAGATTGTTTTTTTTTTTTTGTTGAATGTTTTGAGTGCTTCCAGCTTGTTTTCCTCCCGTTTTTATTGTTTTGCGTTGCTCTGTGTCCACATGAAGCCATTTACCATCCAACATGCACTGCCCAGTTTAACATAAAAGCCTTTTAGTAATTATCTGAATGCAAGAAAGCTCAAAAGAGCACTTTATGTAAGTACGTTCATATCTGCTCTCATAAATGACCTCAAGATGTGTTTAACCTTCCAGACAGATGCTTGAACTTGAGAACCCTGCGTGTGTGTACATGGGAGAGTGTATATCTATACAGTGTGTGTGTCTCTTTGAAAAGGATTGAATGAAATTGTGGAATAAGAGAAAATCTCTTTCTATTATGCGTTGTATAGTGCCTTGCCTTCATGTACAGTTTATATAAAGACAGATGCTAGTCTGCATTTTGAAGACATATTTGTGATATAAATAAATATTGGTGCAAATAAACACTGTATAATGTAGATAATAAATACTTTGTCTGGTGGTTTATCCTTAATTTTAAATCACTTCCGTTTAAAATGAATAGGCCTAGTTAAACTTTCTACGGATCCCCTAAATGGACATGGTGATGGAAAAGAATGAAATGGGAAGAAAAGTTATATTCCAATACTGTTTGCTATAATTCCAATAGTTTTGCTTTGCAAACGTATAGTTTCTCATAGGAACCTGAAGTTTTTCTCGCGGGAACGCAAAAGTTTAAAACAACATTTTTCCTCCCATCTCGTATTTTTTTCCTACCATGTCCCTTTAGGGGGCGCTCCGTGAATATTCATATTTAAAAACATTAGAAAGACCAGCAGAGGGCACTACTGTTCCACAAGTGAGAGAGTGATTAGTATTGCATCATCCCAGAACGTCCAATTATATGGGGTGGGGAAGAGTACATATCTTTTCATTATCTTTTTTTAATGATCCAATTTGCCTTATTTCTGTTCGAAACCTTGATGCTCATTAACAAAAATACATTTGCAATAGTTCTATATAGAATAAATAAGTTGTCATTTTCATTGCAACTAAATCTTAACGGCTAAATCTTGTCAATCTTCCTTCTATCAATCACTATACTTATATTAGGAATGCCCATGATCAACGGCACAAACTGAAAGTAGTTACAAATAAACAAAAATGAGCACTGCCATATTAGTTCACAAGAGAACAACTGGGACACTGGAAGTGAAGGCTTTGAACTTGGGTCAAGTGGGATTTACAAGTCACATGATCAATCAAAGTCAAGGCTAAACATGTTGTATGGCCAAGGAGCCGCTTCCTGTCTGTCCGACTGAGGATTAATGACATATCTACATCTAAGAAAACAACTCCGGAGCAAGCGTACAACCATTGTACGCTAGTAATAGTTGCAAACAATTTGTATTAACACATTTGATCATAACATGAACATGCATTTTGTATACAAGCTGGCAAGGTATGTGTGATTTCATATAGTAGCTTGGAGGGGACCTGGAAAAAAAAAATGAGCATGTGATTATTCTTTTATTTGTTATGCATTCAATTAATGGTCATTTCGGGTGCTGTATTCTGTTACAACTGACACAGCACCATATTTTAGAGACTGGCAAGTGGGCCTGTTAATCCAGAATCTCATTAACAACACCCATGATCAGGGCAGACAAATCTGCTTTACCTGGAATGCAATAACCCTCCAGGCAGAGGATCTGATTGGCTGAATGCTAAAAGGTCACTGCACCTGATTAGCTGGAATTTCTTTATTGAATTTTCCTGTTGGTTGGAAAAGACATAGGGTGTGTGGTTGATAGGTAATAAATGACCTTGATGAAACTGTCGCACAAGGAGCTGTGGGAATGTAGCATCTTTTCATATTTTGCTGCCATGAATATGATCATTTTTCATTCACCCTGGGGTCTCAGTCAAGATTAAATATCTGTGAGAAACTGGAAATCACTTGATTGATGAAACGTGGGAAAAATTGCATTAAATTGTGAGACTGAAGGCCCACTGAGGCACATAAATGCACACATCTCTGTACAACTGGGCGCCCATGATCAAACTAAGAAAGGGCCGCTGAAGGGTGACTGCACAGAACACTCTTCCCTTCTTCTGCCATGACACTAGATCAAGTGAATAGTAGCGCACTAGGTCAGCGCACAAGGAAAGAACCAAAGCGGATTTAAGTTATCTCGTTAGTATCATTGCCTCGGATAAACCATTTAAACAAAGTGAAGGGCCCAATATACAAACAAAGCTTGTGTTATGTGGATGTTCCCAGCATTTCTTAGGTTAAAATACATGTTCATTTTAGAAACAGCGAAAAAGGGATGGTTTTTGCAGTGACACACTCAAAAACTTTAGTTCTTTTTAAATGATTCATGCTCACATGTACTGTACACTATGAGCTAATGTAAAAACTGCGAAAATACTACAAACTCCCTTCCTAAAATATAAATGCAGCAATTTATTTTAATAAAAAAACATTAATACTATGTGAAAAGTTAGAGGGTAGAGACAAAAAGTCTTTATTAACATATATAAGCTAGAAGAAATAATCAAAACATCTTATTTTATTTAATTTCATTTCACACTTTTGAACGTTTTCACGGGCCTTGTTGTGATTGCTGAATGTGCAGGTGAGCACCAGTAGGGGGCGCGCCGCTCATGGCTCATTGTTGCGCCCGCCGGTGTGTATGTATGTGAGGTTGAGCGTGTGTGTATGTGAGTGTGTGTCTGTCCGTGTGACTCGTAATATGTGTCAAGAGAGTGAGGGGAGACTTCTGTATGTAGGTGATTGAAGCTAATGTGTTTAACACCAGAGGTCAGAAAGACAGAGATCTGTCGAAGTAACAAGTTTTGATCAGAATCCCGCTCCACAATAACGGCACTTATGCGAAAGTATCGGATTTTGTGAATAAAACAAAGATTTGTCACGGGAACTTCTGTCAAGAGGGGAAGGAAATAAGCCGAACACGTCAGAAGAGGATATTTATTTTGGGAATCGTAATATGAAAAAGGAGCAGGCCGAGATATTAGGTTTTGTCCCTCAGAAAGAGATCGTCTACAACAAACTTCTCCCGTACGCAGATAAACTAGACCGCGAATCCAATGACATTTTGGCCCAGATTAAAGGGAACTTGGGTCGGGCTGTCCAGCTCCGTGAGTTATGGCCAGGAGTTTTATTTTGGACACGGAAACTCTCCACGTGAGTATATTCAAGACTTAAAAATGGCTTTGCTGCAGTAATTGAATCTGTTTTGTTAATAAACAGCAGGGACAGCTGAGTGACTCCGGTAGCTTGTAGCCGTTAGCTCTAGAGCTAAAGGCTAAGTGCTACCTGAGTCACTCGGCTGTCCTTGCTCATATGTAAACATCACATATCCATCTGGTAGTACTCCATAATGACCTGTCATAATATCCAACGTAATATTACGTTGGTCTGGTTTGTCAGAGTGGCTTCAGTCGGTAAAAGGCAGGAAATGTGGGACTGTTAAGCTCATTTTTAAGCTAATCAGCTAACGGAGGCTAACATTAGTGCTGGATAAGCAGCTGCCACATGCATCACTGCAACTAGTGGTTGGACATGGAGTCTTTGAAAAGACACTTTACCTGATTGCATATTATTTCATGCTTTTATAGTTTGCCTTATTCATTACGGTCTATTTAATAAGTGTTCTTGACAATTGAAAAGTGATTCACGATCAGTTTTCACCGTGTTGAACATAGACACAGAAGTATGGGACCTTATTTAAGAGCTTCTTTAAAGGCCAGATAAATGGGATATTGTTCGATTAAAATGCCCCATGACTACGTTTTATGGTTCATTTTATTTGATGACACAACGTTTTCCATTAGTTTCATGTGCATGCTATATAACATTTGTACTATAATCTGCAGTTCAGTGACAGTGAGTCATTCGAGCCGATTCAGTGAAGTAGTGAGTGGTTCGTGTTTGATTCAGACCGATGACTCCTGTGCTTCATTTAGATTGATTCGCCAATGGTTTCAAGTGATTCATCATTGAGTCCATGTTCGTTTTTGAGTGCAGAGCGAGCAAAGGCGAAAAAGTTGTCTGTTATATACGCATCATTAATATTATGTACACAGTAGTGTGTACAGACCTCAAAAGTTTGAGCGGTTATGTATATATATTGGTCAATGACGTGACGGGTCATTTTTTTTTTTTTTTTTGTCCAAAAGCCTTAATAATAATATAAAACAAAGCTATGACATCCAAAGTATGTATGGTAGTACAACTATATCTCTTTATTTTGAATCCAAAAGGTTTTAATTGTATTTTGCTACATATAAAGGTATTTTAAAGATTTTGAAGTGTAGAGAAAAAGAGGAAAAAATGTCTGGAAAAATTAATTTCGTTGATGTCATTCGGAGTAACCAATATATAGGGAACATTTTGGATCAAGTCATGCGGTCATTATCTTCTGGCAGGATGTGTCATCATTTAGACATTTGGTATAACCAATAGTGTCATTCAGTAAAACTGAAATTTTGGTTAAACCGAATGACTTTTTTGGTGACACATTTTGTAAAAAAAATTACAAAAGCAGTGTTAATTGATTATAAAAACCACATAATCTCATTGTTAACACTTAAAGGATTAGTCCACTTTCTAATAAAAATTTCCTGATGATTTACTCACCCCCATGTCATCCAAGATGTCAATGCCCTTCTTTCTTCAGTCGAAAAGAAATTAAGATTTTTAATGAAAACTTTCCCAGATTATTCTCCTTATAGTGGACTTCAGTTGGCCCCAAACGGTCCAGGAGGTCACACTAAATACTGATTTTTGCCTAAAGAAGCCATTTTGTTCTGATTTCTTTTTTTTTTTCTTTTTTTTTACATTTTGTGTACATATTTTCTGTTTGTATTGTAATAAAGACCAAAAAATAAATATGGATGGTCATTTAAACATTGCTAAAACAACAAAGCTGGTGGTGGCTTAAGAGTTTTGCACTGTACTGTATGTGTATATATATATATATATATATATATATATATATATATATATATATATATATATATATATATATATGTATGTGGATATGTATGTATACTCTCCCATACATATTGTTTGCCATGGCGCTACAGTTTAATAGGTAAAAAGGAAACTGGTATACAACAAACAGGCTCAAATGGAATAAGTGCGAGCTTTTAACATTTAGTTGAGTGTTTTTAAAGGCTCTCTTATATAATCTATTTTGATGACCCCTTTCAATAATTGTGCCATGCTAGCCTGACTCAGCCTTAGACTCACAGCGCTCTCTGTTTGTCTCATGATCATGTCGTTGTGCGTACATGGTTCGTGATAAGGTCAGAATTGCTCCAACAGATAACTTATGGCCATATGTGTTTCCCTCCCAAACAAAAGTTTTTTTTTTTTTCTCCCCCTTATGCTTTCTGAACATTCACTGTAATATGTGTTGTTTTGGGGTGGTGGATGCCCACTTTCATTTTGGGTTGTTTATCATTGCTTAATTGTGATGATTTTAAGATAAACTTGAAATGAAGTAACGATTTATTTTAGAAATGGTGTGCCTTGCCTTCTGTAGACTACTTACTGTTCTAGAATATGCAAGTTTTTCTTTTGTGAATCATGCTGTTTCTGTCCCTCTCCTGTTCTCTGTTTCCCACTTGTATGACATGATCTCTGCCCCTTGTTAGGTACCTTCGGCTGTACGGGAGGAAGTTCAGCAAGGAGGACCATGTGCTCTTCATCAAGCTTCTGTACGAGCTGGTCACCATCCCCAAGCTGGAGATCAGCATGATGCAGAGCTTTGCACGACTCCTTGTCAACTTGCTGAAGTATGTAAAAGCATCCCTAACAAAACTACATATTTGAGAATAGCGAAGCAGATTTGTTGTCAGGCGTTTAAAATTTTTATATACATGAATTACATGATTAAAGGTGCAGTAAGTGAATGCTGAGAAACGCTGTTGAAAGTGGATCAAACCGAGCACCAAAACACAATTGTAGCCAATAAGCAATAAGGGGCGTGTCCACTCATGATGGGGGAGGTGCACTTGTAGCCAATAAGCAATAAGGGGCGTGTCCACTCATGATGGGGGAGGCGCCTGTGCAGGGGCGTGTTTGTTTTGATGATTTTAAATATCAACAGCGTTTCTCAGAAATCGCTTACTGCACCTTTAATTATTCAAAATAATTCTAATTAGAAAGGAAATTAAGATAATTCAAAGAGTTTATTGTGGCAGATGAGAATATATTTTTGGTTTTATTTCCATATAATTGAACACAAGCCCCAGACCATGATTAATGCATAATTTTTTAAGCTAATGTTTTAAATCGACACCCCTAGTTATAATGTAATTTTTCTGAAAACACTTTTCTACTATACAGAAAGAAAGAACTGCTGTCCCGGGATGATTTGGAGTTGCCTTGGAGGCCTTTGTACGATCTCTATGAGAGTATCCTGTACTCCAAAACAGAGCATCTTGGTCTAAACTGGTTCCCAAAGTAGGCCTTTCTGTCTTTTTCATCTTTCTATCTATGTCTCACTGATTCAAGTTTGCTGTGAACTATGCTTACAAGTCTAATGTCCAGGGAACATTGTATATGTATGTGTACCATGCTATATATTTATTTATATATATATATATATATATATATATATAAAATAGCATATATATATTTTTATAGCATGGTACCTGATGATCAGGCCCACATGAAATTTGCCATCTGGCCATCATTTACAAAGTTTTACAAATTCTTGACCCACAATCGAAAGTTTGTTTATTAAATATTTTAGCTAATTTGATTCTGTTTTCAGCTACCAGTTAAACCCATTCAGCAGATTCACCCCTCAAAATCATCACAAAAAATGTGAAAAGTAGATTTCATATTCTATTTGCAGAGATGGAAAGTGTTTCTGTATGGTGAATATAGATATGACACATGGTTCATTGTACAGGGCAAGGTGAGGTCATGGGGGGGGGAAACTTGTCAGTGCCATGTTTGGTTCATGGAAAATGAGGACCCTGATGCTGCTTAACATTTAGCAATTTGCTTTATCTTGTATTATATTTATCTTTCCACATTTTAGTTTGGATCTTTTAATGAGCACTGCTGACTCTCGTAACACAACCATATGCATTTAACACACAGTATTTTTTTAGAAGAACCTGTTAAATAGGGCTGGGACAATAAATCGATGCATTGTGAATCGAGAAATGATTCTGGATCGATTCTGAGATTTTCCGAATGTGTTGCGTTTCTCTCTCGAAACGATTCTGAGCTTAGTTTTTAACAGCAGAAGGCACTGTGTGCTTTAGAAACACCCGTACTCTGCTTGTTTTCAATTCTTTTGACACACCACTTGAACCTTCTATAAAATAATCATTCATAAACTTCGAAAAGGTTTAAGCAAGTTACAAGGGTGTTTGCAGTGGGCTGTTTATAATTAATCTTGTGTCATAAAAGCATTCTGAGGTGCAGGTACATTCTCAGACTCAGAAGAACACACAAGCACTCTTCAGCGCTCTTCTTCATGAGCATTTGAGCGTGCGGTTAAAAACTAGCCTAGAGCACCATCTGCTGTTAAAACCTAAGCTTAGAATCGATTCAAGAGAAAGTTGCGATGCATTCAGAAAATCTCAGAATCGATCCACGAATCGCGATGCTTCAATTTATTGTCCCAGCCTTACTGTTAAACAATTACAAGTGTAAGATTGATGTTATTGGTATGTCTAGCGATGGCTTATGCATTTTTCCTTTTCTCACATTCAGTTATCGAGCAGAAGCCTCAACTAAACAAAAAATGCTTAATATTGTGCGGAAGCGGTAAGCACAGCCCGTGTTTTACATGTTGCACTGTACTTTTCCAAGGGCAGTCGCTCATGTTTAATTGCATGTTTCCAAAATTAAAAGCAAATCAACGATCTAAATGACAAATCCAACCACAGCTTACACCTGCGTTTGTACTTATGATCTTTGTTCTTGTAGTAGCTTAGTCGTATCCACTTAATAACATGCTTCACAAACAGATCAGGTGCTCCCTTTAAAGTTTCTAATAATTCATCTTTGTCTGTCAAATATGATTCCTGGTGACTCAGAGGTGTCAGTCATCTCTTTATATTTAGGCTAAAGAAACTTCCTGACAAACTATAGTGGCACAGTGACAAAATAGATTTTTTAAATAACTGTTCTCCAGCACACCTCCTCCAGGAATGAGATAGACTCATCGCTGTGACTTCATTCTGTTAATCTAGGAATCTTTTGTTTGTTTTCACAGGTGGGCGAAGGGTTTATATTAAAGAAAATTCAGGGCTGTCTTTCCCAAAAGCATCATAAGCCTGTAGAATGCAACAGTTGTGTTTCGGAAGTAAAAACTACACTCATTTTCTCCATAGGCAAAGTGATTTTTGAACAGTAACTTCTAAACCTGTAAAGAACTACAAACTGTGAGCTACGAGGTTGTTAATCAGTGGTATATGCTTTTGTTGAAGCCATCCGTTTGCATTATTTCAACTTATTTTTAATTGTTTAACAGCTGAATTCGTGGTGAAAAACTTCATTACCCATGATGCTGTACAGAAAATTCCACCAATCAGAGAGTCGTGGCGAGCAATGATGTCAGAGCACTTAAATGTGTATGTACAGCATGTTTTGCAATGAACTTAAAATGCATTGTTTCCGTTGATATAATCAACAACTTTTAAATGAATAGTTTTATATTTCATCATCGATTTTAATTTGATTATGCCATTTGAAATGCTTAATGGGATTCTAGTTCTTTCCCTCACTAAAGCCGTTAAGTACACAGTCTTATAACCTTTGTCTTTTTGTCAGATTTTCAAATACTTTTTTGCTTTTAAATAAAAGTTTGTAATGTTGTGATTCACCTTGTAGTTGGTTGGTTTGGTTCATAGCTTATAACGCTTTAACAAAGACTTTTATAATATCCCTATGGGAAAAATGAATGGAAAAAGTATACTTCCGGAAGCAACGCTGCTGCAAATGTGGACTTGGCCCTAACGATCACTGGTACCAATGGTATAGTGGGACAGTTCAACTAAAAACACAAAAATAAGATATTTTGAAATTTGGGGACCAAACAACATTGGAGTCCTTTGACTTCTATTATATGGACAAAAAACACTGAGTCATTTTAATATCATCTTTTATGTTCCAAAGAAGAAAGAATGCCATACATTTTGGGTGAAGCTTACAATGCTTTTGGGAAATGTAACTCCTGAAAAGTCCTGTTTCTTTTAGGTCAGGCTGAATATGTGGGTCAGATCACTTTGGCTCGCTGTTTTAGAGAGCAAGGTCACCCAACTTTTGCCAATTTTCCCCTTGGGTTCTGGTATCATTGTGTTCTATTTTAATCTCGCCCGAAATGAGAGAATGTGCTGAATGTAGAAGGTGTTTGTTTACACTTGCACTGAGAGGAAGATCAACAGCTGCCGTGTCTTGCTAGGTTTCTCTGGGGATGTATTTTTAGAACTAGGGATGTAGAAGACAACATATTTTAATTATCAACTAGTCAGTGGGTTATCTAAACCACTGTTAGACAAGCTTGTTTAAAGGGATAGTCCACGAAACACAAATTTTCATTATTTACTAACTCTCAAGTCGTTGCAAACATGTATGACTTTGTTCCTGTGGAACACACACATACACACACAAAAAAATATATTTTGAAGAATTATGGGAACCAAACAACATTGTAACTTCCATTGTATGGTTAACAAAGCAGAAACATTTCTCAAAATATCTTTTGTGCCACTGAATAAAGTCAGTCATACAGGTTTGGATTGAGTAAATGATGACAATTTATTTTCGAGTGAAATATCCCTTTAAGAAAGCAGTGAGTAAGATCTAGTAGACCCCAATCTTATGCATTTTAAGGAGGCGTTCATCATATGGGACGTGTTCTTGCATTCAAATAAGCAGCTGGATCGACCACATCAGAATGGAACAGAATGCAGGTTGAACAAATCATAACTTTTACAAGCAATCTTAAAAATACAACTTTCATAGTGCAAAACAGAATGAATTCAAAAACACAGAGTCCTTATAGGATATATTGTATCCAATAGGGTTACTGATGGATATCGAACAAATAATTTGGCTAAATATTTATAACATTTGATAGTACAATACTATGATAGTCCTCACTCCTCACAAAAATACTGTGGACTCAAGATCACCACAGCCAAAAATATCAAAGCTAAAACAAAAAGGATTTTTAAGCTAGTTGTCCAGATTAACTATCCCACCATCCTGACCTTTCCCTATTTATAGCATTTAGTGCCATTATTGTGTTCTTAAAGTCATAATCCACAGCCAATATTTCACACAACTTGGCCAACAAGGTAAAATAAATATGTATTAAGGAGCAGCTACTTTAACAAGGTAAAATAAATATGTATTTAGGAGCAGCTTCCTGATTTGAATTGGCTGTTAATGCAGCGTGTCGGTATTCAGTGTTTTTGAGCTCAGTTATAAAAAGGACGAGGAGAACCTGATAACCTGGCATGTTGCACTCATGTGCCCAGGCTCTGGTGTTGGGAATCTCTCATTTACACTTTCACAAAATGTACTGTAGTTGGGTTTCTGCTTTGCACGTGGTCTAATCGCATCTTTTGCTTCAACCTCAAATGAGCCTTGCCTTTCGTATTACATTAATGCACTTCTTTTTTCTTTTTTTTTCTGTTTCTCCCCTGTTCACTCCCTCTAGCTCAGTTGAGAATGTGTTGAAGACACTAGTCAAGAGCTGCAGACTGTGAGTTCTCTTTCAATCCTTTGTCATTCACTAATGTGCCTATAAATGTTCGACCCCTTTCACAAAGAAATTGCACATTGTGTTAATCAGCTTTCCGTTGTGCTGTTGAAAGAATCGTGTAATCAGGACGTTGTTAGACAAGCCCACAGCTTTCACACTGAGCCGATTACAGCCATCTTAACACATTATACCGTTTCGTTCATATAACAACCACTTTTCATCGTTTTGCAAGAGCTCACATAACAAATAAATAACCATGGATCTGAGAAAATGGCATGTGATTTTGTTCTCATTAAGTTTGTTTGTGTGTCTGTGTGTGTGCGTAGTTATTTCCCTGAGTCTGCTACACAGGAGATGCTTGATGAGTGGCGACCGTTATTGTGTCCGTTTGATGTCACTATGCAGAAGGCCATCGGCTACTTTGAGCTCTTCTTGCCCACCATCATGCCCCCAGAACAGCATCACAAAGGCTTCAAGTAAGACTCTCTTTTGCAACCTAGTAATGAAATAAGAGGGTTGCAGTCTAATAATAAATTACTTGTTATTCGTAAAGTGCAGCCAACAAGTATGACCCTGGGTAAAAGGAGTATTTGTGTGTGTTTTAGGTTATGGTTTGATGAACTGATGGATCTCTGGGTCTCAGTACAAAACCTGCCCGCTTGGGAGGGTGTAAGTACTTCTCATTCCTGAATTCATTTGTTAAGTGCATAATATTATGTCACCATCAGCCTTCTATCCTCTATTTCCTCTTACAGAATCTAGTGAATCTTTTTGCACGTCTGGCTAATGACAACATTGGTTATGTGAACTGGGATCCTTACATTCCCAAGGTACTGTCCTGCTTGTATACACTACCTTTCAAAGTTTTGGGGTTGAAAGTCTCTTACGCTCACCAAGGCGTCTGTTTGATCAATAATACAGATAAAACTGTAATAATGTGAAATATAAAATTGTATTCGATTTGAATATATTTTAAAATGTAATATACCTGATGGCAAAGCTGAATTTTCAGCATCATTACTCCAGTCTTCAGTGTCACATGATCCATCAGAAATCATTCTAATATGCTGATTTGGTGCTTAAGAAACATTTCTCATTTTTATCAATAGCTATGTTTCCCTCCACCTATTTTTATGTGCATTTTGGGGTATAAAAAAAGGCTGGATTGAAACGCCAAGATGCATATAAATTCTAAAAATGCACATAAAAAAAATAAATAAAAAATATCTGATAAGACATGCGCGTAAACTATGATAGAAACAAATTTACCGAATTAATCCCTCGATGCACAACAAAAAAAACTGTTGACTTTCCCTCCACAGTAGATGTGATTGGATAACTGAACTAACCAGCGGACCAATTTTATTGCACAGCATCTCAAATGTTGGTTTGCTCATTCTGAAATGCCAGGGCTAAAGTCTGTCATCAGAATGATTTGTCATAATGACCTCCCAGAAGCATCTCACATGATTGCATTCACAAACACGAGGCATCCAAACACAGGATATCATGACAGCGTTTATTGCGTTTTGTCAGCGTGCTCTGAGTTGCAAGTCATTTATGTTGTAGGAAAAAAGAGCCACAGTGGCTTCCCCGATTGCAGCAACTTCCATTTTTATTACTGATATTTTGTGCCAATTTCCCAGGAAGTGACAATTTTGTTCTCTTGAACACATGGGATGGAAACGCTGCTTTATTCGCAAATGTTTTATGTGATTTTTTCAACTTTACGCACAAGTTAAATTCAAAATTCTGAATGGAAACATAGATAATGTTAAAAACAGTTGTGCTGCTTAATATTTTTGTAGAAAACAGTCTGTAAAAATATACCCCCCAAAAAAATTCTTACTGACCCCAAAATTTTGAACCTTATTATAGATGATAATCTAAAGACATCAGAGCATTGTATACTGATACTTTGTTGTCTTGTTTCAGATCTTTACCAGGATCCTGCGTAGCTTCAATCTGCCTGTTGGCACCAGCCAAATGGTCGTTCCCAGATACTTGACCAACTCCTATGATATTGGTCACGTGGTCCTCTGGATTTCCTCCATGCTGGTAAGTTTCATGAGTCACACTCCTCCTATAAATAGGTTAATTATTAAAGAGTACATTTGTTTGCAGATCACTCTCTGTAATATTCTTTGTCATCTTTTTCAGGGCGGCCCACAGAACCAGGCCCAGAAACAGCTTAATGGGCTCTTCAGTAGTATAGCATCCTTCTACCACCCTTCAAACAACGGGCGCTGGCTGGTAAGAATAGAACAATATGGTGCAATGCGAAATCTTGCTCCCTTTGTCCTCCTCAAAGTCCAGCCCACTCCTTGAATCCAGTCTAGAACTGTCTGCGGTGTGTGTTGTCAGTTGAGCTTTATGTTTACGTGTATGAGTGTGATATGTAGTGACAGATGGTCCTCAGACAGTGTGAGGTCACTCTACATTCCAACTTCTGAAACACCAGTAACAACTTTCCAGTTATCGACCATCTGTCATCCTTGACCTGCGTCCTTTTTCTGCACTCATGACTCGGTAACACTTTAGAATAGGGAACACACATAAACTATTAACTATGACTTTTCCCTCAATAAACTCCTAATTTACTGCTTATTAATAGTTAGTAAAGTAGTTGTTAAGTTTAGGTATTGGGTAGGATTAAGAATGTAGAAATAAGGTCATGCAGAATAAGGTATTAATATGTGCTTAATAAGTACTAATAAATAGCCAATATTCTAGTAATATCCATACTAATAAGCAACTAGTTAAAAGACCCTAAAATAAAGTGTTACCCATGACTCCGTAAAGTATCATACAAAATCATGAGGGTAGTTAGCAAAGTTAATTACTTAACTCCATATTTGAAACCGGATGTTATTCAAGAGTGTTGTTATCAGAAGGAAGTAGTATTACTAAGCCTTTTTATGCCTTTATGCTTCATTACTTTTTAAAAGTAGTTATGCGGCGAATGATTTTGAAATTAAAGTTTTCATTTAGTGTGAAGAAAACTGGAACCGAAAATAAAGTTTGAATAATAAATTTGGGTAAGTGAACACAGTATGTTGTTCAGTGTCCTGTTCTCAGGTGATAAACTAGTTCTTCAGCAACTGCTCTCAAATTATTTTAGCCAAAAGCAAACTTTTTTTTTTTCTTTTTTTGCTCTTTCAGATGAATATTTTTGGTTGCATCACTATTCAGAAGTTAGGAATCAGTAACATTTTTATGTTTTTGAAAGATATTGACATTTCTGCTTCCTCAAGCATCATTTAAACATTGTTATTAATGGTTTAATAAAAATGCATGCCAGATTTTTTTTAAAAGGTCATGAAACCCCCTATTTCAGCACCAGTTAGTTCTCTCCACAGTTTTGAAAAATAATACATAAGTGGGAGTGGTAAGCTGTGGATTGGAGGGGGAAGAGGAATTGACAACACAACAACATCTTTTGTTTTATTTTGCTCTCATTGAGTTAAAAGCATCAAAGCTTCACACAAATTCATGCTGTAATTCACAATTACAAGCAACAAAATGAACATTATTATATTATACAGTCAAACCAAAAATTATTCAGACACAATATAATTTTTTTTTTTTACTAGTGGGTGCAGGACACTATAGTTCATTTATGTAAGTGAGGATAGCAAAATAAAGTAAATTGTGACACATCATACCCAAAAATTCTTCATACAGTGGACTACCAATAAAATTGATGATAATTTGGGACCAAAAATTCAGACACTTTGATCTGACCATGTTTTGCTTAAGTGTTATCTGACATAATTAAGATTAATTTATTCTGACACAGTTTAACTCTGCATTCTTGTCATATTTTATTACCATTTTTTTAAACTATAGTGAATAAACTGTAATAATGAATGTAATGTTCAAGGTGTCTGAATAAATTTTGGTTTGACTGTATATATGATATTTATATTATGTATATAATATTATACATGGTTTGTAAGCTCTCCATAAATTACACAAATACATGCATATCCTGTGATGCATTTGTACTCTGCCTTTGTACTCTGCATCAAAAATATATATGAACGTGCTGTTTCATCTTCAATAACTTTAGAGGCTTATTTTGCTGCATTTTTATACGCTCTTTGAATGGTAATGGGGCCGTAAAGACCGGTTAAACTCATGGTGTGGATGAATCGCCTCTGCATCGAAGACTCAGGATCTATAGAACTTATGCGATGCAGAATCTCCTACATGGCAAAAACAAACACTCATTTTTGATCCATTAATGCATCTCTCACTTACTGTGTGCAATCTCACTGTTTGAAGAGCCTGTCATAGGAAATCAACACTTGCTGTCTTGAATAATTAAGCAAAACGTCATGACATGCAGGACATGCAGTTTCATGAATAATTATGAGACACAAATTAGTTATCGATGTACTATGAGGTAAAAATGATGTGAAAATGTCACATCCTGTGACAAAGACATGAAGATGAATTTAAACCCGGAAGATGAAAATAGCGCAAACAAGCTTAAAATTATTTAGTTTTCTCCTAAGATTAAGACTAACAGATGATAACATGGTCTTCTATGATGTGCAGCACATATCTCAGAAAATTTAGTTTAGTTTATTATTATTACTTTGAAATAACAAAAAAATTAAGCAAAGTCCTATTTTTAGCAGCTAAACTGTTTCTACAGTCATTTAGAGATCATCCTAAAATCTCGATACTAGCGAAAACTTTGACAGACATTTGTGGTATTTGAAGAAGTGTGAAAAGCCCAGTGCAATGGTTATTTTTCAGATGCTAATGTATGGATTTCACCTGAATTTCTAAAGTCCAGTTTTAGTTTTAAAATGACCAAAAGAATCCAATTTTTCTAGAAAACCTGTAGTCTATTGTTCTGAAGGCTGTTCCTTGCATGAGTAGCACTACTGTCTTGGAAGAAAGCACACACTGGATCTAACCAGAGTTAATTGAACAGAAATTGAACAGAACATGCCAAATGCTACTTTCATCTGCAACAGTGAAGCAAAGACTGGGATGCTGCTGACATTTTAGACAAGGTTTTCCATGAATAATCTGAAACTACAAGTGTATCACTATTATTGTGGGTGCTAGAGAAAACATGGGACAAAACTTTATCTGAAAATCCTAATGAAATCATTATGGATGAAAATCTTAATGCAATAATAAACTTTTCTTAGTGATTCCAAGCTCATGTGTATGTCTTATTTTGTTCTCCAGATGAAGCTGATGAAGCTTCTACAGCGTCTGCCTGCCAGTGTGGTTCGACGGCTACATCGGGAGCGCTATAAGAAACCCTGCTGGATCACCCCTGTTCCCTCCAATCACAGACTCACTGACCAGGATGTGACAGACTTTGTGGAGAGCATGAAACAGCCAGTACTGATGGCCATGTTCAGCAAGACGGGCAGCATGGACGCAGCTCAGGCCCTACAGAACCTTGCCCTGATGAGACCAGAGCTGGTTATCCCACCTGTGCTGGAAAAGTGAGTGTGTGGAACTGTTGGAGCTGTTCAGGGCATGTAGGCACTAATATATCAAGCAAATAGCACTGACTAATCAGACTAATTTACATAAAAAGGTTGGGTTGAGAAGAATGACGATGACTTAAATGCCAAACCAGCAAAAATAGCTACAGCATATGCAAATATAAATTCACCCTTTCTTCTTCTTTTTTTTTTTTTTTTTTATATTCTGGTACATTTATTAGTATATTATATTATATTATATTATAATAATAATGTATAGCTTATTAAATGTTAAAATATGCTTAATTTTGTTTTAGTTTTTGTTAATATATGCTTAGTTTTGTTTGTTTTAGTGTTAACCTAAACTAAAATTAAACTAAAAAGTAAGTGTTTTAGTTTTATGACTTGCAGTATAAAAATCAATAAGTAAAAGTCTTAAAGCTTTATCAGCCCATATAGTGGCTTCTTTTATTCACTGTCAGGATTTACAAATCCAATCTTTGTAAATAGGCTTTGTAAGCAGTCATCTTAAAATCCAATGTAAAGCAGGAGCTGGACTGTTCCCAAAGGAGGAATGAACTAAAAGCCACCATGTGTAATGTGTGAATGTGCTGCCCCCTGCAGGACGTATCCTGCTATGGAGACACTGACGGAGCCACACCAGCTTACTGCCACTCTCAGCTGCATGATTGGCATGGCCCGCAGTCTTCTCAGTGGTGGCCGACATTATCCCGAAGGTCCCGCTCACGTCCTGCCCCTGCTTATGAGAGCACTGCCTGGTGTTGACCCTAATGATTTCAGCAAATGCATGGTGGGTAAACAGTGAAATAAACATTAACAATGGTATTCTTTAAACAATGGTATTCTTTAAACAATTAATGAAATAAAGCACCCAAAATATGACAATATTCATATTTGACTTAAAATCTTGAATTTTTTTTTTCTTCTTCTTTTTTTTTTTTTTAAGATTACGTTCCAGTTCATTGCTACTTTCACTACTCTAGTGCCTTTGGTGGACTGTTCATCAGCCCTCCATGAGAAGAATGACTTGACAGAGGTGAGGCTCTGAAATAATATGCAAAAAGACCCATTGCAGAGCTTTTTATATAATTATTTTTTCTGTATTTGGTCATAAAATCTTTTACTTTTTGTAGATGGAGAGAGAGTTGTGTTCGGCTTCTGCTGAGTTCGAAGACTTTGTTCTGCAGTTTATGGACAGGTGAGTCATTCAGTTGTGTGTGCTTCAAAAAGTATAAAACACTGTATTTTTATGGCTTATGCCCTATTTTATGTGTCTGTAGGTGTTTTGCATTGATTGACAGCAGCACTCTGGAGCAGACGCGCGAGGAGACGGAGACAGAGAAAATGACTCATTTGGAGAGTCTGGTGGAGCTGGGCCTTTCATCCACTTTTAGCACCATTCTGACACAGTGCTCTATGGAGATATTCAAGGTTTTTTTATTACATTTAATAGGATTTAACACTTTAATATTTTTTACACATATTACTGTTTTTTGCAGTAGAAGTGTCTGTTGTCGTATCTTAGTAATTAGAATGATTTTGCTAATCTAATGGCACTTTTCCACTGCATGGTACGGCACGGTGCGGCTCACTTTGATGCTTTTCCACTGCATGGTACGGCTCACTTTTTGCGGCTTTTCCACTGCATAGTATGGCTCTGTACGGCTCGCTTAAATAGTACCACCCTAGTTGAGGTTCCAAGCATGCTGTACCGATACTAAAATGTGACATGTAAACACTGCGGATCACTGATTGGTCAGAGAGAATAGCAACATCAACAGAGACAGGCAGATACAGTACCAGTGTCATTGGATTTGCAACACGAGACACCAAACCCGCTAGATTTAAATAGTCAGCAACAACCACCGTAGTTTTTGTTTGCATGACTTTTTTTTTTAAACAACTTGCTTTAAACAACCGTCGTACGCAAGAAATGGCTGCATCGTGCTCAGTAGAAGAGGTGCAGATGTTCCTCTCGTTGGTAGCTGAGAAGCGAATCACAGCAGAGGTGGCACAATTAAAACGAACAGTCTATAATCCCACCCACTTTGAAGCGGGACTAACCGCAATGGAAAAACTAACTGAGCTGAGCCTTGCCAGGCCGAGTTGTATCATGCAGTGGAAAAGCGAAGCGAGCCAAGGTGTACCGTGCCGACCCGAGTCGTACTACGCAGTGGAAAAACGCCATTGCAAATTTTAAATAGCATTTTTTAAAAATTAATATAGAATTTATGACAACAGATGTTTTTAGCACTGTTGTGTTTTTAACATTTTTGGCTTATAATAATCTGCGGCTTAGTGAATAATCTGAAATTTAGTGAAGAAGTGAGTTGTCCGACTGAATCAGTCTGTGATTCAGTGACTTTTATAGACTGATTCACCAGTTGTCTCAACTAATTGATCAGTCAAAATTGACAGCACATTGCACTGCATTGTTGTATTTGCATGAAGTCAGTTGTTTTGACTCTCTCTATTATTTTGTAGTACCCATGTACACTACTGTTCAAAAATTTGGTGTCTTTTTTTTTTTTTTTGTTTAAAGAAATACTTTATTCAGCAAGTGATAAATTAAACTGATCAAAAGTGACAATCAAGACATTTGTAATGTTGCAAAAGATTTCTATTTCAAATAAATGCTGTTCTTTTGAACTTTTTATTCACAAAAAGTTCCAAAAAATGTTAAGCAGCACAGCTGTTTTCAACATTGATAATAATAAGAAATGTTTCTTGAGCACCAAATCAGAAAATTAGAACGATTTTTGAAGGATCATGTGACTGAAGACTGGAGTAATGATGCTGAAAATTTAGATTTGCCAATGCAGAAATAAATTACCTTTCAAAATATATTAAAATAGTAAAGAATTATTTTAAAATGTAATAATTCACAATATTGCTATTTTTACTGTATGTTTGATCAAATAAATGCAGCCTTGGTAAGCATAAGAAACTTTAAAAAAAAAAAAAACATTTTAAAAAAATCTTACCAAACCCAAACCTTTTGAACAGTAGTGTGGGTTTTTTTTTTTTTTTTTGAGACTGTGGCACTGGAAATACTCATGCACATAAATAGACTTATATAAGGTGTTATCTGTCTATAGGTGGCCCTTGAGAAAGTCTTCAATTTTGCCACCACCAACATCTTTGAGACTCGTGTTGCAGGCAGGATGGTGGCAGACATGTGCAGAGCAGCTGCTAAGGTAATACTTCCCCTTTCTCCAATTTGTGCAGACAGATACCAGACTGTGAGACTGCATTGATTGACTCTCCTGTGCTTTGTTTCAGTGTCACCCTGCTGAGTCTCTCAGGCTGTTTGTACCACACTGCTGTAGCGCTATTACTCATCTAACTGCCAGTACGTACAAGAAAATAAATGGCTGTTTGTCTCATCTTGAGTGTGTGTCACCATCCTCACTTGAGATTTGGTGTGTTTCAGATGAAGATGTTTTGAATGAGGAAGAACTGGATAAAGAACTGCTCTGGAGCCTTCAGCTGCTGTCTGAGGTGAACACAACACTATATCATACTATACATTGAAGATCTTAAGCTGTGTTCCAAAATCATGATAGCTGCCTATCTAGGCAACATTTTTAGGCATCGTAGCCTCTGTCCTGACTCTTAGGCTGTTTTTAACAGTAGGCATTAATACTATATACCTTGTTAAGATAATTTGGATCAGCATCACATATGTTCTTCATGGATAAGTGGATAAATCAATCATATAATGCACTGCAAAGTTTTCATTAAAATCAAAAAAAAAAATTACAAATATAAGCATGTTATCTATGCTTGTGTTAAATACTGATGTTAAATAATCTAATTAAAATACAGTTTCACCCAGTATTTCTGTATGATGTTGATTTTATGCTTATTAGATTAAGTCATTAGCTTTACATTGGCACTACTCACCCTCACCCAAATCTGTGTGACTTTATTTTTATATATAAGAATATATTTTGAAGAATGTTGGTAACCAAACATTCGGTTCCCATCGGCTTCCATTATATTTTTGTTCATATAATGGGCGTCAATGGGAACAAACAGTTTGGTTACCAACATTCCTCAAAATATATTTTTATGTTCAGCAGAAGAAAGAAAGTCATACAGCTTTGGAACAACATGAGGGTCAGTAAATGATGACAGAATTTTCATTTTTGGGTGGTCTATCCCTTTAAACTAAATTCAACTATGAAGTTTGTCTCACTTGCACTTTACATTGGGAGCATTAATGGAGCATTAATGGAGACAGTGCCTATAAAAAGTGCTTCAAATCAGTCACCTTACAAGACAGCCACAAGAAGATGATTGTTGTGTATCTCATAGTCTCTCACTGATCTTTCTTTAGGTGACTCGTGTGGATGGAGAAAAGCTCCTCCCGTACCGCGCACAGCTGGTGCAGACTTTGCAGCTGACCCTGCGCTTGCGCTGTAAGCAGGGCTACACGCTGGCCTGCAACCTGCTGCACCATATCCTGCGTTCCACAGCCCTCACCTACCCCACAGACTACTGCAGTGTGCCTGGTGGCTTCAACAGGCCCCTGCAAGAGTACTTGCCCATTAAGGTACTACAAATGTGTCCAACATATGTGTAGACTTCTGATCACACATGTCTTTTCTGTTTTCTCAAATGTATTGGATCATTGTTGATCCCATGACTTTTCTCTTCCTCCTTTCTTTCCACAGGACTGGGGTCGTCCGGGGGACCTTTGGCACCTGGAGATCCGCTGGCACGTTCCCAGCGCAGAGGAGACGGCATTTGTGTTCTATGTTCTGGACCTGCTGCTGCAGCCCGAGCTTCAGCGCCTGCAGAGATACGCACAGGGAGAGCAGGACATGAGCAGGTCAGAGATCAAACAAGCACTCTGTAATAATGGTAGAGAGAGAGAGAGAGGAAAAAAAAAAAAAAAAACATCATTCAGTATTGTATTGATTTTAACAGTGTTGAATAATTTTTTTGAATTGGTTTTGCTAATGCTGACTTATTTCTGCTTTTTAAACAGAGATGATGTTCTTCAGAGTCTGTGTATAGTCCAGCACTGTTTGCTGGGTGCTGGCAGCATGCTGCCCCCTCTTGATGGAACCACAGTCACTGGCCTGTAAGTCCTATAACCCACTGAGATATAGAACAATGTTCCCTCTAAACTGTGGATGTGCAAAGAAATACACAGCACTGATTAAATCATGATTGTTTAAACTTTTGCATTTAATTGTTAAAAGTATTTCAAATATATACCATGCAAAGGTTTGAGGTTAGTAAGGTTTTTTTTTTTAAGGTCAGTAAGGTGTGTTTTTTTTTTTTTTTTTTGGCAAAATTGGTAAAAAATGATAGATATTTCGAACTTTTAATTATCAAAGAATCCTGAAAGAAAATATATCATGGTTTCCACAAAAATATTAAGCAGCACAACTGTTTTTAACATTGATAATAAGAAACATTTCTTAAACACCAAATTAGCAAATTAGGATGATTTCTGAAGTATCTTGTCACGCTGAAGACTGGAGTAATGGTTTATTCACAGGAATAAATGACATTTTTAGATACATTATAATAGAAAATCATTATTTTAAATTCTAATAATATTTCAAAATATAACTGTTTGTGCTGTATTGTTGATAAAATAAATGACAACTCAAAAACAAAAAAAATCTTCAAAAAAAAAATCTTTCCGACCCCAACTGTTAAAATGGTAGTACTTCAGTATGAATATAATTTTTTTTTGCTTTGTTCGTTCTCTTCTTTGTAGTGTTCCCAGCATGGTTAGTTTGGAGGAAACAAAGCTGTACATTGGTGTTGACTATGGTAAGCCACAACTGGATCATGGTGAAACTGCTTATGAAACCTGTTGTGTTTCGTGTTGTTGTGATGAATGTACAGTTAAGAGCGTCGCAGTAAGGCATTGCTGATATTTCTTCAGATAAGTCCAGAGAGAACTACCGCGAGGCCATCTGTAAAGTGATGAGACAGCTGCTTCGTGAGTGCTCCTCATTTACCACACCTACCTGCAAACAAATCTCACTTAAACTACACCATAATTACCCATAATTCTTGAGACAGTCACCCCATGCGTCTTCTAATTCTCTTTTGTAGATTACATTCTGGAGCGCTCAGAGGATGACACCAAATCCCTTTTCGCCATTATCAAGGTGAGCGCAGTAGATATTTGAGCAAAATGAGTGGATCATTGTTTTTTTAAGCTGTTAATTGTATCGGATCATATAGCAATTATTAGCCAGTTTCCGGGTTTAACACTTGTTTGTCTCCCTTAGATCATCAGTGACTTAATGCACTTCAAAGGTTCCCACAAACACGAGTTTGACTCTCGTTGGAAGAGTTTCACCCTGGTAAAGAAGTCTATGGAGAACAGGGTATGTAGTTGGGCCTGAGAAATCTCCTGTGGCATTTTATATTTTCAATGTATAATTGTCTTATGAATCTTCTTATTTTCTCCAGCTTCATGGGAAGAAACAGCACATCCGAGCTCTTCTGATTGACAGAGTTCTTCTTCAGCATGAGGTATGCTAATAACCTGGCATAGGGAATTGGCACGTAATAGATATTGTGGGGTTGTCACAATATTAGATTTTCACTAAACTATTATCATGGCCAAAAGATTTCACAATACTACAAACAATACTATGGTGGCTATCTATAAAAATTTTGAAGTAAAAAAAAACCCTATAATTTTACCAGTCAGATTCATCTTTAACTATCTTGTGTTTTCTGCTGTTTGGCCAATGCACCAACATTTGTAATCATTGTGCCATTGTCTTTTTTTATGATGGGTGGCAACCAACATTAATACTGCCACCTACTGTGTTGGATCATATAGTTACTGGTGCAGAATCAAGTACTAATTTGTCCTATGTGTAGTTTAACATGATACATTTTTCATTTTTTGATTATTATAATTATTGTCAATACAGTATATTGCAACACACCTAGTTGGAAGTTTAATTTTTTTTTCTGCTCTCCACTTTTAGATGAGAAAGTTGTTGGTCGAGGGGTGTGAATACAAGACTGTTCATCAGGACCTGTTGAGGGACCTTTTGCGTCTTTCCACCAGCACCTACAGCCAGGTCTTGATTCCACATCCACCAAATTTTACATTAAAATCATCCCCTTTATTTGATATGTACTCCTGGACATTCATTTTTTTTGGCCCCTCAGGTCCGCAGCAAGGCCCAAAATGTGTTGTTCACAGCTTTAGGAACCTATAACTTCTGCTGCAGAGACATTACTCCTCGTGTCTTGGAGCTACTGGAGCCTACACGAACTGATGTCACCCAACAGCAGTTCAAGGTCCACAGTCTATAATTTTTGCTTTCTATAATTTTTGCTTTCTATAATTAGCACCTGCATTTGTCTAATATATTTTGACTTTATACCATTGTTTTTATCTCATTGTGCTGTAGGGGGCACTGTACTGCTTGCTTGGGAACCATTGTGGAGTGTGCCTTGCTAACTTACATGATTGGGACTGCATCGGTCAGACATGGCCTGCCATAGTGCGCTCAGGCCTCAGCTCAGCTATGTCACTAGAGAAGCCGTCCATCGTCAGACTCTTTGATGACCTCGCAGACAAAGTTCACCGGCAGTACGAAACCATCGGCATCGATTTTACTGTGAGCAGCGTCACCTGTTTTGTACATTTTGGACATAAACTTGCCACTGTAGTGTGTCATTCAGACTCTTAAGGCCCAGATATACTCACGGCGGAGTTCTTTTTCAAACATCTGATGAAGCCCACACTGCTGAGAGCGGCGTTTAGATGAATATGTAAATATGTGCTGCACGCTTTCCTCTCAGTAACAAAATAAACACAACAAAAATTAGAAAACGGCAAGCATTTTTTATAGAACGCCTCAGCACACACCTCCTATTACATTATCGTTACAGACCAGTGGTAATACAAAGGTGTTTTGCAGCTGGAGCGAACTTTTCCTGAGAGTTCACTTTGGCAAGACACTTCGAACTCCCAAAATGAACACAAAATGAACTTCGTTTTGGCCTGATTTTGTTCGAAATGTCAGCACATTAGTTAATTCTTTGATTTTGCTTGAAGCATATCAAGGCCTTTCAGATGTAGTCATATTTACTGTTGTTCAAAATCTAATAATTTATATAGAAATCAATGTGATCTGGAATTTTGCTTAAGTGGGAAAAGATTTCCCCATGGAGGTTTCACAACTGGTTTAAGTTGGTCAACAAATTTGCTACATTGACCTACGGAAAGCTGCTTGGTATAAAAGTTGTGATGTATGAAGCACAGCTGTGTGAGCTGTGCTTCATACATCACAACACTAGACAATAGACAAGGGAACTTTTTGACTGTGAGAGTTTGCAGAAATGGTATAAAACTACAGCAATCTTGTTTCGTAAGACTCACGTTTCCCTGGATGAATCTGTAGGTACCTGAGAGTGCGGTTTTTCTAGGCCGGTGCATCACCGATTCAAGCCAACCCATTCCACACATGGGCACTCCCACAGATCAGGAACTGAAGCAAGGGCTGGCACTTCAACAAGACAAAAACCAGGATGCAGAGCAGTAAGTGCTACACATACAGACTTACATTTATTACTCATTTAACATGGTGTAGTAAATCTTTGCTGTTCCGTCTTCCAGGAAGTATGAAAAGCTTGTGAGAGATCTGTTGGAATGTCTGAATGACAGGGATTTGTAAGTATTAAATAATGATTAAAAGTGCTACATTGTTTTTACAAAACTGTTCACATAAAAACATCACTCATTTGTAAATATGTTGTCTGTCATCAGGCCTTGGAAGTTTGAGCACATTGCTATTGGCTTCCTGTCTCTACTGCTAAGAGATGACTATCCTCTCCCAGCTCCTGCGGTGCTCTTCTTTGTACAGAGCCTCAACCATGATGCGCTTGTTGTTCGCAAGGTTGGTAGAATGCTGTTATTTTGTTAGTTGTATTCAATTCATATATATCAGGGGTTTATCTATTCCTGTTATCCTTTATCTATCCAACCTGTTCCAATATACACTACCGTTCAAAGGTTTGGGGTCGGTAAGATTTAATTTTTTTTTTTTTTTTTTTTTTTAAATCTCTTATGATCACTACGGCTGCATTTATTTGATCAAAATACAGTAAAAAACAAAAATATTGTGAAATAATATTATAATTCAAACTGTTTTAGATTTAAATCACCACCTTGGAATTATAAGGTACTATCTGCATTCTGAGCAGTTTTGTGATACTGAGCTTCAATTTTTTGCATTCCATACTCCTATTTAAAAAAAAAAAAGTCCCAAAATGTACACAACTTAAAAAAAAAATCACATAATGTAAATAAGTTGTCACAGAATAACAATAGGTGAATAACTCAATTTTGACAAAAATGTCAGAACCTTATAATTTCAAGGTGAGAAAATATATTTTAATGAATTTTCTGGAGTAATGGCTTCTGAAAATTCAGCTTTGCCATCACAGTAATAGTCTTCATTGTCACATGATCCTTCAGAAATCATTCTAAGGTACTGTTTACATGACACAAAACTAATTGTGTGTTTTGGCCGTTCATTTGCACGACAATGGGTGCTTTGGGGGCCTGAAAATGCGAACTTTTGAAAACGGGTTTCAAAGTACAGTTTTTGAAAATGATACCGTTATCGTTTCCGTGTAAAAGAAAACGTGAATTTGTGAAAACGGTGACTTCATGCGTATTATGTGTTCAGTCTATAAGGGCGTAGTGTTTGTTTACAAAGTGACATTGTCAGCTGCTGGCAACTACAGCATTTTTAGTCATTTTTTGGAAACCATGATGCATGTTTTTTCCCCCCAGTAATCTTTGATGAATAGAAAGAACAGTTTTTATTGAAATAGAAATTATTTGAAACATTGTAAATGTCTTTACTGTCACTTTTGATCTTACTGACCCCAGATTTTTGAATGGTAGTGTATGGTACTCTGTTTTATTTAAAACCATTGTGTAATGTGTATATTTATTGGTTTTGCTTCCAATGCTCGCTAATATAGATGGCGATTGCTGCTGTGGCAGGCATACTGAAACAGCTGAAGAGAACACGCAAGAAAATACCTGTTAGTCCTTGCGATATAAGTGAGTAAACATCCCTGTGAAAACAAATAAATAGTACAATTAAATGAGGAGATGATTAAATTACACTTCACATCCATCTGTTGGTCCATCTGCAAGGTTTCAGTATCTGTGGAAGGAGCTAATTACACATGTGGTGCTTTGCAGGTGGAGTAACCGAGCCGGAGGGGCTGGTGGCAGGAGACAGGCTGGGAAACGACTGGCTTCAGTACCATGGTGACAGCCTGCCGAAAACCCAGCAGGACTGGGACAATTTCTGCTTTGTAGAAAAGACACACTGGGGCTACTACTGCTGGCCAAAGTAAACACTCTCAGCCTCTGATCACTGTATGATTCACTCTAAATCTGTGCTTCAAGCCTTTTTTCCTCACTCTCTCTATTTCTTTGCTCATAGGAAGTTGATGGTATATGCCCCAGCAGCAGAGCAGCCCAAGGATCTTGTAGCTGAGAACATGAGTGAGGTATACATGGACAGATCTCAACCGTACTTCACTACATTTTGTTTTACTGCTGAACTTGTAACTACATATGCTAAACATTTATTTTCCAACAGAGGGAACGCATTATCTATGACCATTTCACAGACCCCATGTTTATCAACCAGCTCATTGAGTTCCTGTCCCTTGAGGACCGAAAGGGCAAAGACAAGTTCAATCCTCGTCGCTTCTGTCTCTTCAAGGTACCAGCATCTTAAGACAATAATCATGATGTGGAAATAAAAGTACAGTTTAGCAGTTGGTTATAAATCAACAAAATAGTTTAAATTACAATGAAACTGAGACAATTTTGTTATATTAAATAGTCAAGTATAATCTAACCTGCACATACATATTATATTTTTCTGACATTTAAGCTCAGTAAAAAATATTTTTTTTATGTTTTTGAAAGAATTCTCTTATGTTCGCCAAGGCTGCAATTTATTGCATCCTTGCTGAATAAAATGTTAATTTTGTTAAAAAAAAGAACCTTACTGACTTCAAACTTTTGAATTGTAATGTGTATATATGGTTAGAACTGTAAGTAATGCTGTGCCAAAACAAATTGCATATCTTTTTATCTCAATTTTGCATTGGTTTTGCTCCTTCATTCAATCAATTTTCTTTACTTTTTGATGTGCATTCATTCATATTTTCTTACAGTTCAGGTCATTTTAATGTGTGAACTCTGCAATCAGTGTGAAGATGTTTCATTCACAACCCAATAATTATATTATGATACATTTCAATGTATTGAGTTGTTACATGATTCATACCAGGCTCTAATTAAAATATGGCCTTGACGTAAGCTGTAGAAGTATTTTAGATGTGTCTGTACATCCTTTTAACAAGCCACTGTTTGTCCTGGACATTTGCTTACAGTGTCCTCTGCACTAGAGTGCATACATAAGCACATTAAGATAGTTGAAAGGATATGTTCAATCCCCACATAATTCCCATGGCTTCTATTTTTGGGTTCCCAGCAAAGAGAAAACATTTAAAATTTAGCGTTTATTGGATCGTTATCATCCTGTTTATGCTCACTGATTTCAGCAGTTTTGTTGCAGTTTCCCCTGCTGTAAGATATCGCACAGAATGTGAGGACGCATTTAGTAAATGATTTGTGGAGAGCAGTAAATACAATTGTGCTCCCAGCCACATCTACCTTTGCAAATCTCTGCATTTTAACCAGCTCATAAACCTGCCTCTCTCACCTGCTGTACGAATTATTACAAAATACAGATGGCTTGCTTTCTCATTCAACGCCCACAGGGACTTTTCCGGAACTACAGTGATGCCTTCCTGCCTGTTCTAAAGCCTCATATGGAGCGGCTGGCAGATGACTCTCATGAGAGCACCCAGCGCTGTGTGGCTGAGATCATTGCAGGCCTGGTTAGAGGCAGCAAGCACTGGAGCTTTGGGAAGGTGAGCCTTGCTGCAAGTACGAGGGATACGCTAAAATTAGGGAACCACTGAGATGTTTTGCCACATTCATGTTTGAAACCCCTCTCTCTCACACACAGGTGGAGGCATTATGGAAATTCCTGATTCCTTTGATGCGAACAGCACTGTCCAATATTACTGTTGAGACCTACGCTGACTGGGGTACCTGTGTGGCAACTGCCTGCGTATGTGTCACAGATCTTTACTTTAAATTTTATGGCACATAATTCACTACCTGAATGGCTACTTGTAACCAACAGTAAATGATTATGAAAACATTATAAATGGACTTCAGGGAAAAAGGTCTTTCTCTCTCTCTCTATATATTTTTTATATATATATATATATATATATATATATAATATACACACACACACAGTGGGTACGGAAAGTATTCAGACCCCCTTAAATTTTTTTACTCTTTGTTATATTGCAGCCATTTGCTAAAATCATTTAAGTTCATTTTTTTTCCTCATTAATGTACACACAGCACCCCATATTGACAAAAACACAAAAATTTTGGCATTTTTGCAGATTTATTAAAAAAGAACTGAAATATCACATGGTCTTAAGTATTCAGACCCTTTGCTCAGTATTTAGTAGAAGCACCCTTTTGATCTAATACAGCCATGAGTCTTTTTGGGAAAGATGCAACAAGTTTTTCACACCTGGATTTGGGGATCCTCTGCCATTCCTCCTTGCAGATCCTCTCCAGTTCTGTCAGGTTGGATGGTAAACGTTGGTGGACAGCCATTTTTAGGTCTTATTTTAGCTGTGTGCTTAGGGTCATTGTCTTGTTGGAAGGTAAACCTTCGGCCCAGTCTGAGGTCCTGAGCACTCTGGAGAAGGTTTTCGTCCAGGATATCCCTGTACTTGGCCGCATTCATCTTTCCCTCGATTGCAACCAGTCGTCCTGTCCCTGCAGCTGAAAAACACCCCCACAGCATGATGCTGCCACCACCATGCTTCACTGTTGGGACTGTATTGGAGTGATGAGCAGTGCCTGGTTTTCTCCACACATACCGCTTAGAATTAAGGCCAAAAAGTTCTATCTTGGTCTCATCAGACCAGAGAATCTTATTTCTCACCATCTTGGAGTCCTCCATGCAGGCTTTCATGTGTCTTGCACTGAGGAGAGGCTTCCATCGGGCCACTCTGCCATAAAGCCCCGACTGGTGGAGGGCTGCAGTGATGGTTGACTTTCTACAACTTTCTCCCATCTCCCGACTGCATCTCTGGAGCTCAGCCACAGTGATCTTTGGGTTCTTCTTTACCTCTCTCACCAAGGCTCTTCTCCCCCGATAGCTCAGTTTGGCCAGACGGCCAGCTCTAGGAAGGGTTCTGGTCGTCCCAAACGTCTTCCATTTAAGGATTATGGAGGCCACCGTGCTCTTATGGAGGCCACTTGACATTTGACTTGACATTTGATATTCAACAGTGCTTTGATCTGCCTGCATTGACACTATTCTTTTAAGAGCTGCTGTGCAGCCAAATAATGTACCAGTTATCAATGTAAAGCTGCTTTGACACAATCTACATTGTAAAAAGCGCTATATAAATAAAGGTGACTTGACTTGACTTGACTTAGGAACCTTAAGTGCAGCAGAAATTTTTTTGTAACCTTGGCCAGATCTGTGCCTTGCCACAATTCTGTCTCTGAGCTCTTCAGGCAGTTCCTTTGACCTCATGATTCTCATTTGCTCTGACATGCACTGTGAGCTGTAAGGTCTTATATAGACAGGTGTGTGGCTTTCCTAATCAAGTCCAATCAGTATAATCAAACACAGCTGGACTCAAATGAAGGTGTAGAACCATCTCAAGGATGATCAGAAGAAATGGACAGCACCTGAGTTAAATATATGAGTGTCACAGCAAAGGGTCTGAATACTTAGGACCATGTGATATTTCAGTTTTTCTTTTTTAATAAATCTGCAAAAATGTCAACAATTCTGTGTTTTTCTGTCAATATGGGGTGCTGTGTGTACATTAATGAGGAAAAAAAATGATTTTAGCAAATGGCTGCAATATAACAAAGAGTGAAAAATTTAAGGAGGTCTAAATACTTTCCGTACACCATACATACATATATATAATATATACGTGCTGTCAAACGATTAATCGCGATTAATCACATCCAAAATAAAATGTTTTTTTTGTGTGTGTACTGTGTATGTTTATTATGTATATATAAATACACGCATGTATATATTTAACAAAAATATATTATTTTTATATATAAAATATTTATTTATATATAATTTTAATTATAAATAAAAAAATATATGCTGTTTTTACTGTATTTTTCATCAAATAAATGCAGCCTTGGTAAGCATATATACTGTATATACCATAATTTATGTGACCCTTTAATTTCTATAGAAGCTATGAGAACAACTAACTGTTGGTGTTTGATGTTTTCAGGAGAGCCGAGATCCACGAAAGCTACACTGGCTTCTCGAGATGCTGATGGAGTGTCCTCTCAGTGGGGAAGGTGGATCGTTTGTAGATGCCTGGTAAGTGTATATTGTGTTTAGGTTCATGGGCCAATTTTGACACCATTAAGGCTTTAAATGCATACCTGATATTTACCCTGATAGTCTCTATCTCTCTTTGTAGCCACCTGTATGTTCTGCAGGGTGGTCTGGCACAGCAGGAGTGGAGGGTCCCAGAGCTGCTACACAGATTGCTGAGTTACCTGGAGCCCAAACTCACTCAGGTTTATAAGAATGTGAGAGAGCGCATCGGCAGGTATGTCTGTGTTTGAGGTCAGAGCGGTCACTGGAGTCTAAAAATACACTGGCAGTTCCACTGATTCTGTTGTCATGATTTCTTCACTTGCAGTGTGCTGACGTACATTTTCATGATTGATGTCACACTGCCATACACTCACCCTACTAAGTCCCCACACATTGCTGAGTTTACCGAAAGGATCTTGTCTCAGCTGAAGCCCCTGATTGAGGGGGACGAGGAGATCCAGAACCACGTGGTGGAAGAGAACGGAGTGGGAGAGCAGGACGAGAGGACACAGGCCATTAGACTCCTCAAAACGGTTCTAAAGTGGCTGATGGCCAGTGCGGGGCGCTCCTTCTCTACTCCAGTACCTCAGCAACTACAGCTGCTGCCTCTGCTTTTTAAGGTTTCAGATACTCTCTCTATATATCTCTATCTTAGTGTGTGCTCTTTGTATCTCATCTTTTATCCATTTGTGTGGAGTGCTCTTAAGTGGATTGCTGACTTTTTCTCTCCATCTACAGATTGCTCCCGTAGAAAACGATGACAGCTATGATGAGCTGAAGAGAGATGCAAAGACGTGTCTGTCCCTCATGTCTCAGGGTCTCCTCTATCCTGAGCAGATCCCTCTGGTACTGACGGTGCTACATGAGGTGAGGCCTAAGCCATGCTAGACACAACCCCACATAACAGGACATCAGTTTGAAGGCTGAATTTGACCTTGACTCATTTTTCACTCAAATTGTTTTCAGTAGTTGCGTTTATATGGACCCTAATAATCCCACTGTAATTGGAATAGTAGCACAGTCGGAATAGAAGTCACATGTAACCATGTCAATTGGAATTAATTACATAATTAAGACCCAAAATAGATATATATTAAGTCTGCTTTTTTTAAAGGGGTGGTTGATTATGATTTCACTCTTGAACTTTAGTTAGTGTGTAATTTTGCTATTAGAGCATAAACAACATCTGCAAAGTTATGATGCTCAAAGTTCAATGCAAAGGGAGATATTTTCTTTTAAAGAATTCTCTGTTTAAGGACTACAGAGGGTGTTGTTGCCATGCCGTCATTTTACGCCAGACTGCTTCACAAACACGGATCAATTCAACGCTGGATTTCAACAAAAGATTAACATGATGGCACATGCTAGTTGATGAGTTGAATCAACTCCACAGCAACTAAAATTACTGAAACTAAAACTGAAGTAAAAAATTAAAGCTATATAGAAATGTTAAGCTAATAAAAATGACAAATGCACATAACAAAATTACTACAACTTACAATAAAATGAAGAAAAATTGAAAATATGAAAAAAGCTAATTAAAAATATTAATAAATATAATTTTAATATGTAAATAATACAAAAATAACAATTGTTAATTTATAATTTGCAATGAAAAAAAGAACTTAAAATGCTTTCAGACTTTTGAAAAACCCTATAATAATGATAATAAAAAGAATAAGATTTTATTATTATATAATTTATTTGTCAATGTATTTATTTTAAAATTAGTTACTTACCAATCAACCAATATCACCCAGTTCTAGTGAGAACTGTTTGCTGTGAAATCATAAGATTCTTGTTACATTTTCAGATCGCTGGCAGCAGCTCTTGGCATGCACGATTCTCAGTGCTAACGTACCTCCAGATAATGGTGTTCTATAATCTGTTCACAATACTGAGCACCGAGCAGGCTGTTCAAGACGTAAGAGCACTGGTCATCAGGCTACTGGAGGATGAGCAGCTGGAGGTACCTTCTGGGCAACACTGGCATCATCATTTATTCAGTTTTATGCACCCTTGTTCATTAAACCTTCATCTCTTTGCATCTCTGTGCCTTAGGTGAGAGAGATGGCTGCCACCACTCTCAGCGGCTTCCTGCAGTGTAACTTTCTGGCAATGGATGCCTCCATGCAGACTCACTTTGAGGCTCTATGCAAAACCAGATTGCCCAAAAAGAGGAAAAGAGACTTGGGCTCTGTGATGGACACCATTCCTTCAGTTGGTATGATCCCTCTGTCATCACATGCAGGGCTGTAACTGCTGTGTTTGTGTCATTAGCTTTTATAAGCACAGAATTTAAGAGCCAAAATCGGTTAAGTACGAGTCCGATCCGAGTCCAGTCCCATTCCCTGTCACAAAAAGGCACGAAAGCCTGTAAATAAAACAATAATTATTAAATATGTTATAATTTATTCATATTTTTTTAAGTAAAAAAATCTTTTGTAACAATGTAATACTATACTGTCTATACTATACGATATACTAAAACACTTTTGATTAATTTAATGTGTCCTTGCCGAAAAAAATATTTATTTTTCCAAAAAAATGAAAAAGGAAAAAAAAAAATCTTACTGACCCCAAACTTTTACACAGTAGTGTATAGAAGCTTGTTTTCATCACTGAATAAAAATAAAAAAAGGCAGTTGCGACTTTCTCACAATTCTGATTTTTTTTTCTCGCACGACTTTATACCTTTTTACATAAAAGTCAGAATTGTGAGAATGTAGAAAAAAAGATTTTTTTTTGCTGTGTATTTTGCTGTACTTGATCCACGTTCATCTATCCTCAGATCTGGTGCGGCGTCACGCCGGAGTGCTGGGACTCAGCGCTTGCATCTTATCCAGCCCATATGATGTCCCGACCTGGATGCCTCAGCTCCTCATGGACCTCAGTGCACACCTCAACGACACGCAGCCTATCGAGGTACACGGCTCGTCACCACAAACACAATTGCTTTCTGTGTCCCTCTTGTGCGCTTCGCTCTTAGGGCCCATTAAATCTAACAAAAATCAATACAAGCCTCTCTCCGTCTGATTTAGATGACCGTGAAAAAGACTCTGTCTAATTTCCGCCGTACTCATCACGACAACTGGCTGGAGCACAAGCAGCAGTTCACGGACGACCAGCTCGTGGTGCTCACAGACCTTCTTGTGTCACCCTGCTACTATGCATAGACTGGTATGTTACAAAGACGCTCATTTAAGCAAACCACCTGCCTAGGAAGTTAATCCTGTGATGCCCAATAAATACTGTCTAGTTTGCCTGCTCACTAGGTTTTAAAACACAGAAATGCTTATTTTGACTCTGGTAATAATATGTTCTGTTCTGTTGTCATAGTCTATAAAAGGCTTAAAGGGTTAGTTCACCCAAAAATGAAAATTCTGCCATTAATTACTCACCCTCATGACGTTCCACACCCGAAAGACCTTCGTTCATCTTCGTTCCTCCGATAGACTGCAACACAATTACCACTTTCAAGGCCCAGAAAGGTAGCAAAGACATCCATAAAATAGTTCATGTGACCAGTCAGTGGTTAATGTTATGAAGCGACAAGAATACTTTTTGTGCGCAAAAAAAAAAAGACTTTATTCAACAATTTCTTCTCTTCCATGTCAGTCTCTGACGCTGTTCACGTAAACAGTTCAGCACTCCCGGGTTCTACGTCAGAACGCTGGCTCATTATTGGCTCCTGCTTTGCTCCTGCGTTAGCATCACACGCATGCGTCGTGCTGCTCACGTGTACAGCATCATCCAATACTGAGCCAGCATTCTGACGTAGAACCCGGAAGTGCTGCACTGCGTTTACAATGTAAACAGCATAGGAGACTGACATGGAAGAGAAGAACTTGTTCAAAAAAGTCGTTACTTTTGTTTTGTTTTTGTGCACAAAATGTATTCTTGTCGCTTTGACTTTAATGTTGAAGCACTGTAGTCACATGGACTATTTTAACGATGTCTTTACTACCTTTCTGGGCCTTGAAAGTGGTAATAACTTTGCAGTCTATCGGAGGTCAGAAAGCTCACGGATTTTATCAAAAATATCTTAATTTGTGTTCCGAAGAAAAACGAAGGTCCTTACGGGTTTGGAGCGGCATGAGAGTGAGCGATTAATGACAGAATTTTCATTTTTGGGTGAACTAACCCTTTAATTACATGATCGTGACCTGATGATATTTTATCCATCTCATTTCAGGTTGACAGTTTCTGCAGGTTTTAGTTTTTTTTTTTTTTTTTTTTTTTTTTTTTACTTTATATTCAAATAAAATATCTTCTGCATTCATGAGGATGTGACGGGAGGACACAGACGCTCAGGATCTCAGCATCTACAGCAGAACAGACGTATAGGCATGAAGGAGTCGTATGGAGCGAAGCGAGCGATTTTAATGACTAAGAAATATACTCTGTACGTACTGTTTGTATGTATATATCTAGCCCATATTTTTGCATTTCAACTATACTTAATATTTAAGGTTTACCAGCGCAGGGATGTACGGCCTGCAGTCTGTAATATTGTTGTACAGATAGAATTTTTTTTTTTTCCCTCTCTAATCCTGTGTTGACATTAACTGCGTGATGAAGGACAGAATGCCTACGGGTTGCCCCATAAATCCAACTCCAAAGCCCCCGTCATGTTCTTTTGACTAGAGGTTCTCAGCGATCTGAGCATGTTAAGATGGTTCAGTGATTGAATCCATTGTTTAGAATTGTCACTGCATTTCACTGGATTATTTTTCATCTTTTAGCATTTTGTTGTCTTTAAACATTTTACAGCTAGCAGCATGTGATTCTTGGTTGAGTGACATAGAGAGAGCCTCTTTTCGACTTGCGGCATGCGCCTCTTTGGAAAAATGTTGGCTATGGTTGCTCTACGCTAGACTGGCATCAGTAAGTCGATGAAGAATAGATTCGGGCTGAGCCCTAATTTTTTTTTATCATCACATGAGGACGCAAGTCTGAGTACTGTGACGCTATTGTGGTATGTGCGTCGGAAGGTTGCTGTGACTTTGTCCTGTAGCTCTCTGCTCACTTGCCATCATAACAGGGTTTTGTTTTTTTGTCCTATGTGTTTGTGTATTTGTGTATGTATGCATTTATGTATTGTACATATGCATTTATCTATGCATAAACGACTGACGCGTCTTCTAGCGAGAACAGCCTGACCAGATCTAGTGTGAGAATTGTGCGTGTTGGAGAAAGGCAGCGTATGCATATGCATGTCGGTTTGAGTGTGCATGTTTGTAGTTTGACTGAATAATGACTGGGTGGATCATGTTTTGAGCCATTTTTATTGGCAAGTGACCAGGATTGTTTTTGTTGTTCTGTCACAATTTACTCCAGCCTCAGCCTTTAGATTATTCTCTGAATCACACACAGCGCCAGGAAGGGCTTCAGGTTCTACCAAGGTTAGTTCTGTTTTACATTCGGGAGTGTACATAACAGAAACATTATTTAGCTTAGTGCCAAAACTGCAGTGATTTTTCTCTATTTTTTTAGATGTTTGCTTTGTTTTACTCTCAAGGCCAATAAATGTATTATTGTTTTTAACAAATTAAAAATACAAACATTGTTTTCCCCACAATGTTGTCATTTCTTTCTTTTTTTTTTTTTATCTGGGTCTCTCAATAAATATGTCAAAGTATCTATTAAAGGTGCAGTGTGTAAAATTTGGGAGGATCTATAGACAGAAATGCAATATAATATACATAACTATGTTTTCATAGACGGCCACCGTATAGCTTCTCTGAAAGGGAGGGGTGTGCGCCGTTAGTTGCAGTTCGCAACCTCACCGCTAGGTGTCACTACAATTTACACATTGCTCCTTTAGCTAGTATAATTATTATAAACAAAGACTCTTGGAGACATTAGCAGTTGAAACATTGTAGTAAATTCAATAAATATCTAGTACACAATGTTATCAGTACAACAACAGACATGTGGTAGAGTAATAAATAAAGTGGTAAATTGGGTGAATCTCACAAATTCTGTTTAATATATTCCAAAATATTTTACCATTTAGGCCTGGTTTCACAGACAGGGCTTGGAATAAGCCAGGAATTAGGCCTCAATTATTACATTTAAATAGCTTTTATTGACGTGCCTTAGAGAGAGAAGAAAAAAAAAAAAAAAACATTACTGGTGTGCATCTTGAGACAAAACAATGGCACTGACATATTTGTATAATATGATATCTGTATGATATGTCAGTGCATGTTGCTTTCAGTTAAGACTGTCTTCAAGGGATAGTTCAGCCAAAAATGAAAATTGTCATTATTTACTATAGTAGTGGAAAAAAATACTATGGTAGTCAATGGGGGAGCGAGATCTGTTTGGTTACAAACATTCTTCCAAATATTTTCCTTTGTGCACAGCAGAACAAAGAAATGTATACAGGTTTGGAACAACTTGAGGGTGAATAAATGATGACAGAATTTTCATTTTTGGGTGAACTATCCCTTTAAGCCTTGTCTGTAAAACCGGCAAATAGTTTTGTTTTTTGTTTTGTTTTTAATGAAAGAAAACTTTTTGCATTGACATAATCATAATGAACCCATGAACCCACACATACCAGAAAAATATATATATAAAATGTTACACAATGCAAAAATAATTCTTAATGATCCCAAGAACATGTCAGTTTGTTCATTTTATATATATATATATATATATATATATTTTATTTTATTTTTATTTTTTTGAAACATGATGTGAACATATTCATGAGATTCACCCTGCCATGGCTTATTTGGAGGTAAGGATGGTAAGAAATTAAGAAATAAATAGAAATGGCTTTGTAACATATTCAAGTTTCCTCAGTAAAATAAACCGGCCTCTGAAAATTAACATCCCTTCATTTGCCTTTTCATGGACGTAACGACTTGAAAACTGAAATCGATTTATGTACCTGATACGTGTATCAATGTTTAACACAAGACAAATAATGTGAAATGTCACAAAATCAAGTGTAGATCAAAATGTTCAGTAAAGAAACTGCCGTAAATAATCCTATTTAAAAAAAAAACAGAACAGTAGTTTAAATAATGCTTATCTAACGCTTTACCAGGTAATCCCTTTTAGTTTGCATCAGCTGTCAATATAGTTGATAAATGAGCAAAAAACTAAATTCCCGAGTTCTTCAGAAGATTGAGGACAACATAGACTATAGCAGATCACTCCATCTCCTTCTGCTCCTGCAGCTCCTTCACAAGACGCTCCAAAGAGAACAGGTGATCATCGAAGTCTTCAGGAACTAGTTGCCTGAGGGCATCGGCGAGCTCAAACAGGTAATCTGTATTCTTGCCACTGGGGCCTACGGACTTCACTATCTGCTGAGCAATTGTCTCCAAAGGCGCTGGGCCAAGGTAATCTGGGTTGTTACAGCATCCGATGTAGAGCAATGTGTCCTGCATTGGTTGGTGTTCTTCATCTTTGGGATGAAACGTAACTGTAATCACACCATACCCGCCTTTCTCTCGGTAGTCGAGATACTCTTTCACTTCCTTTTCTCGGCCTGATGGCAGCTTATAAGCGACACCCCATACGCAACCCTAGAGGAAAAAGGAGTGAGCAAACACAAAAAAAAAGAATGGTTTGGATTATTCTCTTTTTGCTTGTGTAACTTTGATTTGGCATTCGATAAAAACATCTACTGAATGAATACATGGAAATGAAATGTATGTACATCTCACATGCTATTATTAAATATTACAAATATATGCACAGTGTGCAGTTCCTTTTCAAACCCTAGTTTGGGAAACCCTGACATGATGTAATGTTGATAGCAAAAATTCAAATCAATGTTATGAACACATTAGGTCAAAAGTAATCTAAAAGTAGTCCAATTATATTATCTAAAATGTGTAATGTAATGTATTATGTTACTAACTACAATTTTTATCATGTAATTTGTATTCAGTAATGGACTACGATTTGTAAGTAATCTAGCCAGTACTGGATACGGTAATTATAATGTAGTTTAATTACTGTTAGATGATGTTAATCTAATGTCTTAATAAAAACAAAATATCTAAACATTTGTGCCTCCAATGCAATAGAAAAAGAGTAAAAAAAAAAGTTGAATGGCCGTATAAATCTAGCAGTATTTATTAGGTTGACAGTCATTACCTCAGGATCCTCTATTAATGTCACCACTCGCCCAGGCTGAAATAAAATCAATAAGAAATAAAAGTGTTAATCGTACTGTGTTAAGTGCTCTGTCATCCTTAAAGGTCACTATGACTAGGCACCTGCTGTTGATTCAACTCGTATGACTTTGATAGGGAATAATCGGGTCCATACCTTTCCAGGCACCCCTCGATGATCCGTACTTCCCTGCCAGAACCTGCGACTAAAACCTTTGACGAAGCCCACTCGTTTCTCCTCGTACGGAAAGTCAACTTTCCAAATCAAAGATCCGTAACCAAAAACCCACATGTTTGCGGCTGCCAGCTCACAGTGTGTCTGAACACAAGCTCCACTTATATATCGATTGACCGTTTTTTTTTAAATGCCAGCGTTCCACTGACGATTCTGGTTAGATATGTTGGCATAGGTGTGAGCGTAAAACAGTAATTAACATTGCTGAAGATAAACAAAAGAAACACATACTTGACAAGGGCAGATACATACAGATCCAGCCAAAGATACCTCGTGTCAAGTTTAATCTCTTGACGTCTGATTACAAGCTGCCATAAACAGTGTTTTACTGTCTATATATGGTTTCTTTAAAAAATGATAATAAAATAATAAATATCAACGTTAAAATCTGTACGCCATTAGTTGAAGGTATAATAAACTGGATAATGGAAGATATTATTTTTCAAAATAAAAGCCAGTTTACCGGCTTTAAAATTAAACCCTTACAAAAAACTTATCAGGGTAACCAGAATATCCACCAACATATTTAATACAGTACTGTAGTAATTTTAGATTTTTTAGGCTAATAACAATAGCTGTTGTAGCAATTTGATAAACACCTATGGGTATAATTGTTCTTTATATAAAGGAAGTTAAATCTGTAGAGCTCCAAATTACAATAGTTAAATCGAAATTTTCATTATTTATTTATTTGTTTGTTTGTTCATTCGTTCGTTCGTTTATTCATTAACTTTTACTTATTTACTGTTATATTACACAAATTAAAATGGTATTTCTAGGTTTTTTGACCGTTGGAACCCTGCTTGTTCAATAGATAAGCAATGCTTTGCATCGCCTTTGTTTTATATGTTGCTGTTATACGTAATTATATCTAGTTAAAGAGTTGAATGATGAATAATGAACAAAAAATGACTTGGCTAGCTATCAGTTCTTGAATATTACCTCCCTTTCTGTTTTAAGGAGGTGTCTGGTTTCGGTTTAGTGGGTGGATCAATTGAGAATATGCCAAAAGAAATATTGGACATTTTTTTAAATACTGTTATTATTATTTCCGCTAATTTATTTATAGACGGAACGCAAAGTAAAACACGTTTGTTCCAGCCGGAGCCCTAAAACAGCCAATCAGAAAACAGCATCGCCGGAATTTCCGTTAAAAATACTCGGTCCCAAAACGAATAGAATGTGGATCCTGTCACCATACATTTACGTGTTTACAGATGTTTTAGAAGGGCATCATGATTTTCGATTTATCTTTTTGTTGTCTTGTGGACATTCAAAGTGGGAAAATGAACTAGATTACTAGTAAACTTAAAGTGGTACAGCACTTAACTCGTTATTTTGCAATCAAAGCACCGTTATCTGCCCAGCTTATCATAATTATCGATGTAACCTAGTGTGCACTTGACTTCCTGCGTTATAGAGATTTAACCTGTGGCACTGCAGTATAAGGCGGGTGTAATTCAAGATCTACTTGTCAACTTGCACTCAGCCTAGCGCCACTGTGTCTAAATAATATAGAATGAACTATTTTAGTAATGTTTGAGGGATAGTGTTGTGTTTAAAGGGGAATAATCGATGGACTTCACGGAGTGCTATGGAGACACCTGTTCAGCCGTCGCGCTGGCAGCCCGGGAAGGGAAAGGTCGACGGGTGCAGAAGCTCATCCAGAGAGGCTTCGCTGTGGACGTAAAAGATAACCGGGGCTGGAACGCCCTGCATGAGGCTGCAGCGGCTGGATCAGCGGAGTGTGTGCGGCTGCTCCTCCCTGCAGCCGGTAAGAGCTTCCAAATTTACACTGTAAAGGTGGTACAGAAGCGCTTCTGAAGTGATAATTAGGTGTCTTTACACAAGACTGTTTAATGACTGTTTAAATGTAGCATAAATGCATTTACACAGCAATTTTAATAGTATAATTTTATACTAGGGCCTAAGGTGGGTCAGAACAAACAGGCTTTTAGGCAACATTACGTCTTTACACGGAATTTTGAGCAGGCACAGAGCAGCCTCAAATCAGCTGTGTAAAGTTGCATTGTGGACCATTAAATAGAGCTACTTGTTTAGACGTTAAAGCGATAGTTCACAGAGAAATGGAAATTCTAGCATCATTTAGGCTACCTGTATGATTCCAAGTCTGTATGAATTTCTTTCTTGCGTAAATCACAAAAGGTAATATTAGGCAAAATGTGTAAGCTGCTCTTTTCCATAAAGTAAAAATGATTGGGGACTGGGGTTGTCAGTCTTGACAAACAACATAAATATTTGAGAACTTTTCTCTATACAACTTGTGTGCCATATTCTAAGTATTATGGTAGCTTTGTGTGAGAAACAAACTGAAATTTCAGTTTTTAGTCCTTAAAATCTTCCCCTCATTGGACAGACAATATTTTCTTGTTTTTCTCAGTTCCAGTGTTGGTGTAAGTACTGTATTTTGGTTTTTGTATGGCAGGGTAGCTTTCAAATCCCATTCATGTGATTTAAATATGCATATATTCAAATGTAGTTAAAATAACTGTCCCTTGAAGACCAACAATCAGAGCTCTTTTGACACTAGTATGTTTGTGTAATTATTAAACTGTACGATATACATTTTATCTCAATGTCCCTCTTTACTTCAGTCAATTGCGAAGACTATGTCAACACTTTGACACATAACTCAGAGACTCCTCTTTACTTTGCTGCGAGGAATGGACACCTCCGGGCAGTGAAGTGGCTTATAAAGGGTGGTGCGGACATTAACAGGACAACCAATGAGCTCTCTTGTCCCCTCTTTGCAGGTAAACCCAAAGTACCTAGGATCACCATCACAGATCATGTTTACCATGTGTATTTTCCGTCTTTGGAGTCTTGTTATATATTTGTCTCATTTTTTGTTCCAAGCTGTAGATGGTGGGTACAAAGATGTGGTGGAGCTGCTGGTGCAAAATGGAGCAGAAGTCAACGGGACTCACTCAGTTTCCGGCTGGTCTTGTCTCCATCAAGCTGTTTACAAGGTTATTCTTTAATCTACAATTCTAATTCATGATTTATGAAGCATTCATGTTTTGGAAACATGCACAAATACTACATTCACATACCTTATGCAGCTCTCCTTACCGACCTTTAAGTGTAAGGGCTTATCATCAAGTTACTTATTTAGAACATCAATAAATTATTATTTATGTTGCCTGTTATTACTCTTTTGCATTTATACCTCTATCAATAAGTTTTATACTTCTAAATGTTTAATTACACTTCAAAAAATAAAAGCCCAAGGCTATTATGTGTGTTCTAATTTAATCAAGCTTTTAAATCCTACATCTGAAGCAGTTATCACAATCTTTCATCAAGAAATTGAGGAAATAAATATCTGTAAATAACACTTCCAGGGCCATACTGAGATTGTGAGATTCCTGGTGAGCATGTGCTCTCTGGAGGCAGTGGATGACTATGGGATCACACCATTATTTGTTGCTGCACAATATGGACATCACCAATGCTTAGAGATTCTTGCAAATGCTGGTGAGAACACTTCTTTAATGATTAATCCTGTATGAACTGCATTTAGCCAGTCATATGCTTCCCTTTTTGTACATTACATGCTTTGGTCAATGTTCAGTGTTAACTCTTGCAACATTAGAGCTATCACTACTGTATCCACAGTGCTATTTACAGTGACACATTCTTCAGAGGCAGATAAGCAGGTCAATGACTTTTTTTTTTTTTTTGTTCATATCTGTATTTAATGAATGCATTAAAAATTAAATTCAAACATACAGAGACTTGAATACAGTCCTCTATGATGAGAGCACATTTTTAATTTCTTAATTAAAATTCATGTTCACACTTTGGGTGGTGGGGGAGGGGTGGCATAAAGTAAAAAAAAGTCTCACATGTCAAATGTTTTAAAAATGTCTTCATAATGAAAAGAGCCTCATTAAAAGTTTGACTGCTTTGCTGCTTATTAATATTAAATAAATAAATGAATAACTTAATCCTTCCATTCAGCAAGGATACATTTAATTGATCAAAAGTGACAGTAAAGATTTATAATGTTACAAAATATTTCTATTTCAGATACATGCTGTTCTTTTGAACTTTCTATTCACCAAACAATCCTTAAAAAAGTATCAATGTTTCCAAAAAAAAAAAAAGAAAAAGAAGAGAAGCAAAATAATATTTCATTTTTGAGCGCAGAAACAGCATATTAGAATGATTTCTGAAGGATCATGTGACACTGACACTGAGTAATGGCTGCTTAAAATTCAGCTTTGCCATCATATGATTAAATTAATTTAAATCATGCATACATGACAATAATAATAGCTTAAATAGATTAATTTGGCAGATGTCACTCCCGACACTTTACAGCGTTTATGTGGCTGCTGGTCAAAGATGAGAAACAAAAGTTTATTCAAATTCTGAATTGATAATATATCGCCTACAAATCGTGCAAAGAGCGGTCCCTTTACAGTCACTAAAAAGCTGTCTTAGTTCATCGAGATGACGCAATCTCACAAATAGGGCTGGGCGATACGGCAAATAAATAAAATCTCTTTTTTTTTTTTTTTTTTTTTTCAGAACGATGGACTGATTCACGTTTTCGATTTTTTTTTTTTTTTATTATTATTTATTTTATTTTTTTTATACTGTTTAACTAGTCAACTTAAAAACTACAATATGATTCAAGTAACATTTTCTTTATTAACAATCTGGTTAAAAAAAAACAGAACACTGGAAAAAAAAAAGTGGATTCTAACTTAAAGATTGGATATTTCATTCAAGAAATCAATTGGCTACATTGCTCAACGCTGCAAAAACACGTTGTAAATAGAAACCTTTGATGTACTCTGGAGCGCAAACACAGACACTCATGGGAACCTTTGCCAAGTCACAAATATGCTATTATTATAGAGAAAACTGATCCTAGACCAACAGTTGTGGGGAGCTTTTCCCTCTAAAAGCAATTGGCCATTTGGGAGTAGACGTCACAGTTACATCACTTGCAGCTGTGCATGCATTGTGGTGGCAGAAGGGTAACAGTGGTAACAAGTGGAGGAAAACTGGCGAGATCCATTTCTGTATTCTGTAAAACAGGTTCTTTTGTATGTGCTTTGTTAAATATAGAGCTGTTTTACTCAAGATGCCTTCAAAGTAGACAGATGAGCATAACCAATGTCCATCACATAAGTTTTTATTTTTCTTCTTCTCACAATAAAAACAACTAGCTAGGTTAGCTGATTACCTTAAAAGTATATAGATATCAATGTCAGTTCATTCTGTTGTTAGCATTTTCTCAGACAAACAGATGCGATGAGACATGTTTTCCGGTTTGGTCAGATGATGATGTTCGACATATACCCCATAAGAGAAAAAAATATCTCCCAATTCGGACTTTATAACTCACAATTGTGAGTTTATATCTCAATTCTGAGGGAAAAAGTTCAAAAATGCAGTATATATACTCGAAATTACCTTTTTTATTTTATTCCGTGGCTTCTATAGACCGCTACTGCAGCAGAACTGTCATTTTCTGTTACCAGGCCACACAACGCCGTTTGCAAACATCAAAATGGTCTATCAGAAGCAGCAGCAGGCAGTTGGAGTGAGAAAATTCCACGCTAGTCTCAAGTCCGTGGCCAGGGGAAGACTAAGCTTTTACCAGCCTTACACGCACTCTGCCTATGATTATTTATCGTTGTTTATTGTTCTTATTCTGTTCATTGGTTATTTTATTTATGAATGGATTTTCTTGTTTTCCTGAAACTTATCTGACAGTAAATCACATTTAATTAATCTTAATTGTCAAATTATTTTTATCCCATGTTTTGTAAAAGGTGTAGAGAAATTGTTTTACTTTTTACTTGACATTTTATAGTCATTAAATTAAAATTTATCTTAAATCATATAGAAGTTTATAAAAGTCATATGAAACCAACATGAATACAAAGAGTACATTCTTACTGAGTTGTTCTAGGAACTTGGCATTAACACTATATTTTTTTTAAATTATTTTTCGTTATGGTGAATACCCTATTAAATAAAGAAAGCCAAAGCCACACTGCAATCATCTATTACAGTTTGGTTGCCTAAGCAGCAGAACCTGATTTCATCAAGTACACCATGTTCTTTGTTGATCCTGGAACAACATTCCAATCAACCAAATCAGATTTGAGGGCCAAGTTTATGCCAAGTTTAGGCTTACAACCAGGGTTAGGTGCTTCTACATCCGTGTTATTCACATCATCTCTTTCTGATTTTAGGGATAACATATGGGTAGGGTTAGGTTTAGGGGTAGGGATATGGTTATAGAGGCTTTCGCACCGGAGGAACCTTTTCATAGTTCCTAGAACTATTGGCTGAAGTACCCGGATTTTGCCGTGTTTGCACTGCAGGGACTAGGAATGATTTTAGTTCTAGGAACTCCTTTTGAGGGAACTAAATTAGCTCCTACTTCAGAGTAGGGTCTAAACCAGCACTATAGGAACTATCAGTGACGTAAGTGTATGTTGATTTGTCAAACGCATGTCAAACACCGACACCCGGCATTTTTAAAAAGCTGTGTAAACATATTTACTTCACGAATATGGAAAACAGTGATAATGACATTTACCTGTTGTCTGCAGAGTTGTGTTCTTTTCTCCGCCTCGATGATATGCAATACTGAAAGTTGTCATAGGAGATTTCATCTCTTAGCCCCACTTTTTGCTCTTTCAGTCGCGTAGATTATCCATTTACATTCCATCTCTGTTGAAACACACGACACTCAATAAACACAGCTCCGATCTCCGCATCCTCCATTCACTGGTTTTTAGCGTTTGTAAATGCCGCGCTTAAAGACGCCGCCGTCGGCCGCTTCAGAGTTCCTACTCCCGGTGCGAATGCAACCAAAAACATGGCCCAGGGGAGAAATTAGTTCCCGGGGAACTATCCTAGTGGCTAGTTCCTATAACTGAGTTCCTAGAACTATTCAGTGCAAAAACCTCTTTTGATAAAATTTTTAGACAGGAATGTTGTTCCAGGATCAACAAAATATGTTGACCCAGGAATGCATCTAACTCGACAAAATCAGAACGTGCACCTAAGCACAGGTTGTCGTTGCCACAGGGGCGAATGTGAACTGCCAAGCAAACGATCTGGCCACACCGCTGCTCATTGCCGCTCAGGAGGGCCACGTACGGTGTGTGGAGGTCTTACTGGCCCATGGAGCTGACCCCAACCTGTACTGCAATGAGGACTGCTGGCAGCTACCCATCCATGCTGCGGCCCAGTTCAGTCGGCTTAGGTACGGCAGCTCAGTCAATGACTTACTGGGTCTGTCAATTGCTTATGAAGACCTTGTTTTAAAAAATGATCCACAATGTGACAATTACTTAGTATAATATAAATAACATTTGAAAGCTAACCTTTTGTACTTTTTAAATGAAGATGTTGAGAGTGTAGCTTTGGCCTTTATGAAATCATTTTTGCTATACTGGATTAATCTGGCTGCTCATCTCTTGTCTTTCTGTGTAGCATTTTAGAGAAGCTGATTCCGGTAACGGAGCGAGAATGTGACCGGGGTGAAGGAAAGGTCAGTCCAGTTTACTTGGCAGTACTTAGCGGACAAGCGGACAGCCTTCGGGCCTTGCTAAAGAAGGGCTACAGTCCAGACGCCCAGAGCTGTCGACAGTTTGGCTACAGCTGCCCTTTGGACATGGCTCTGTGGTGCAACTCTTGGAAGTATGACATAGATGTACACTCATGCCCTGCATTTCATTTTAAACACAATCAGTTGGACAGTATGACATTTTTCCCCCCCATTTGTCTCTCAGTTTAGACAGTGAGTATCACCAGACACGTGAGATCACTCTGATGCTCTTGGCAGCAGGGGCCCATGTGAGCATGGGCATCTATGCCTTTGCATTACAGGGTCATGTACCAGAGCACCTGCCCTTGATTCTGGAGCATGCTGGCCTCCCTCAGGGTGACCGACTCGGAGAGCTGGCCAATAGAGCCCTTGCTGAGCTGCAGAGTGCCTCTTTTTGGCTCCCCCTGCTGCTCAAAGCAGGAATGGACCCCATGCTGCTGCTACAGGACAAAATGTAAGCAACACATTGCGGTTGTTGTGCCACACGGTTTTTTATTTTAATCATGAGTGGATTCACCATGCATGGCTTTTAATAAATTATCATGCTTTATTAACGTCAGAGTTAAAAACCACTGTGTTAAGCTCTTCACTTCTGCCTGTTATGCTGTAATTGGGTGCAGGCTTGAAGAAGCTGAGAACAGAGTGCTTAATTTCTTTCTGGAGTTCATTAATTGGAAGACTCTGCCCTCCGCAATGCTTCAGATTCTCTCTCACCGTCGAACAGATGGCACCTGGACGCCACGGAAGCATTTTGGTATGACCTGTACACTTGTGTATGTGTGGGTTTTATGACCTTGATCAGGTGTTTTTCAACAATATATTGCAGTATATTCACAATTATTTTGTTGGTAAAATGAAATGAAGCAAAATAGTTAATTTCCTTTTGTCCATTAAGTTTCCTGACGAGTTTCTGCATTACAGTTAAAGTGACGCTATTGTGCTTTTTCGAATATTACCTTTCATGCAGTGCGTAATATAGCTGTTTGTGAATGTAAAAGGTCTGCAGAGTTTTAAAGATGAAAGTGCACGACAAATAAAAGCCGCATTTCCACTGATAATACCCAAAACAATTTGCCCCAGGAACTCCCCAGACCTGTTGTTGTCTGCGTTTGCATCGTGGTCTAAAGTTCTGTGAAGATTAGGCAAATAGTCCAGCGACATAGGACAGCGCGCGACTTTCTAGTTCCTCCTGGATTTCGTCCTCCGCATATAAGCATAATAAAGCCTGAACCTTGTCGTTGGCCCATTGGTCATATTTTTTAAACTCCAGTGTTGATTCGAATAGCAAACAACTCTTATTGCATGCACTGCAACAGACTTTCAAAAATGGTGGTTGAAATAAAATGCTGCGTGAACAACCAATCAAAATGTTCAGTGCCCAAGTCCCACCCCTGAAAGTTTCTGAACTTGAAAAAGTACTACCTCATGAGCAGGGACTTTCTGAGGGAGAAATTTTTACCCGGAACTTCATTTAGACCCTGGTCCCTTTGGTCGAAACACACCGAGTACCACTCCAAAGTTCCTGGGGAAAGTTCCTGCAGTGGAAACGCAGAGAAAGTTATTGTCTCCTAAAAGAAAAGATTGATTCTGAACTGCCAAAACGAATCTCACTTCCGCAACAAATCTAAGTAGGTTTGTAACAAATTTGCTAATGCCAGCCTTTGGTCTTTATTGGCTGCACGTGAACAACGTTTGCTTTGACCCTCAAACGCTGTAGTTGTAGCTGAGGAGCAACATGTTGTAGCAACATGTCGTGTTGTCGACATGTCGAGAAGATGCAGTTTTTTTGCTGTGAAACTTATTTGCATGCACTTCCAAAGGATGAGGACTGTTCTTATTACTATGTATGCAAGTGCTGAAGAAGCCTCGGGAGCGGAAATTCAGATATGGTAATGGGAGTTAAGTTTCCGACACGTGCTGTAAGCAGTAGACCAATCACAACACACGGGGCCATCTAACCAATGATGTTATGTATTTTTTATATATATATATATGTGTGTGTGTGTATATGTGTATATATGTATTGTGTATATTATTTATATAAATATACAGTGCTGCTTGAAAGTTTGTGAACCACTTGCAGAATCTGTGAAAATGTGAATAGTTAAGAAAATAAGAGGGATCAAACAAAATGCATGTCATTTTTTTTATTTAGTACTGTCCTGAGTAAGATATTATACATAAACAATGTTTACATAAAGTCCACAAGACAAAAAAAATAGCTGAATTTATAAATATGACCCCATTCAAAAGTTTATGAACCCTTGATTCTTAATACTGTGTGTGGTTACCTGGATGATCCACGACTGTTTGTTTTTTTTGTTTTGTGATGGTTGTTCATGAGTCGCTTGTTTGTCCTGAGCAGTTAAACTGCCCAATATTCTTCAAAAAAAATCCTCCAAAAATTCTTCAGTTTTCCAGCATCTTTTGTGTATTTGATCTATTTCCAGCAGTGACTGTATGATTTTGAGATCCGTCTTTTCACACTGAGGACAGATTGAAGGACTCGAACACAACAATTAAAAAAGGTTCAAACATTCACTGATGCTCCAGAAGGAAACACAATGCATTAAGAGTCAGGGCGTGAAAACTTTTTGAATTTGAAGATCAAGGAATATTGTACTTAATTTGTCTTCTGGCAAACACTTAAGTGTCTTCTGTTGCTTCCGAAGGGCAATACTAAATGGAAAAAAAAGAAGAAGAAAAAAAAAAGAAAAGATATTTAAACAAAATAAGAAAAATTTGGACATCTTTATCCTGTTCAAAATTTTTCACCCCTAACTATTAATGCATCATGTTTCCTTCTGGAGCATCAGTGAATGTTTTAACCTTTTTTAATAGTTGTGTTTGAGTCCCTCAGTTGTCCTCAGTGTGATAAAATGGATCTCAAAATCATACAGTCACTACTGGAAAGGGTTCAAATATGCAAAAGATGCTGGAAATCTGAAGAATCTGCAGGACCTGGAGGATTTTTCTGAAGATCAGAGCTCAGTTTAACTGCTCAGGACAAACAAGAGACTCATGAAGAACCATCACAAAACATAAAAACAGTCGTAGATCATCCAGGTAACCACACACAGTATTAAGAATCAATGGTTCACATACTTATGAATGGGGTTATTTTAATAAATTCAGCTATTTTTTTTGTCTTGTGGATTATATGTAAACATCTTTTATGTAAAATATTTTACTCAGGAGAGTACTAAAAAAAAAAAAAAAAAACATGCATTTTGTATCATCTCCTTTTTGTTAAAATTATTCACATTTTCACAGATTCTGCAAGTGGTTCACATACTCTTTCTTGCAACTGTATAAAACTATATTCTATTCTATAGATGTACCATCTGATGTGGTAAGTGGCCACAGCTCAGTAACCATTTGCTCTTGTTTCCAGAATCAGTCCCTGCCCTCACTCATCTGTGCAGGCTGGCAGTGCGGGCATCGGTGGGCAGCAATGCTCTATCTAAGACCTCCTTCATACAACAGCTGCCCATCCCCACACTGCTTCAGGACTACCTTCAGTTCAGCGACGTCTCAGGCTTGCTTACATAGCGGCCTGACTGTCATCTGTGGCTAATTAAGTTATCTCGACTTGCTCCACTGCAGTATTTTGTATATAATGTTAATAAAATTTTAATGACTGCTCAATGAAGCTGGACTCTGGCTCTTTTCATTACCTTGATATTTAGAAAATGTGGGAGGACAAATGGAGAATTTCACCAATTTATCCTCACTGTTCGGTTCTCCTCTTACACAGCTGGCCTTCATACTGAGTTGATGTTGAAATTCACCTCTGCTCCGTGTCTTTGGTCTGCCTCGTTATCTTCTCTCTCTCTCAGCGGCTCTCCTCTCTGTCTGCCTCCAAGGTCACTCTGCCTGAAAGACGCATACTCTCTTCGAATGTTAATTGCCAACGCAGTCACACTCATTCGGAGATGCTACTATCTGCCTTTAGTCATACTGTTTATTTAACATTTTATGTTACCTTTTAGGAATGCCCATAGCACACCATCAAAAGCTCGCTGTTAATTTAAAATGGTCCGTATCGCTGCTGCGTGATGCTCTCAACCCCCTGCTGCTTTCAGAATAGAGTCGTACTTTTATGAATAGACAGTTAATCTGTTTCACACAGACGTCAATGTTCCAGTATTTTTATTATTTTCTAAAGCTCACATATCCTGGCAAATTGTCTTCACCTCTTTAACATTAATTACGGATAGACCACGTGGTGCTTGCGTTATTGCATTACACACACACAGAAAAAAATCCTGTTATATAACATCAAGGTGTTCCTTATTTCCAAGCCGTTTCTTTTGGAATACCATGTACAAACAGCAGGGGGAGAACACGGATAACTGACAGTCACAGTACCTAGAAGCCTGACACGAAAGAGGGGAGCCATTTCTGCTCCCTCCCTGATATTTTGAATTCAGAGCAAACCGGAGGCTGTGTCTCAGCAACTCTGTGCCTTGTTCTAGACAATCAGGCCACCTCTCTGTGGGAGACTCTGGAAAGGCAAGACATCAGTAATCATGTGCATTAAGCTTTTCTTGTGCTGCAGGTAAGCTCAGGTCCAACAGTTCGGCTTTGATTAGCAATCAGGCTTTGGAAATTCAGCCAAAGGACTGACTGACTGACTTTCTGTCGTTCTTTCACACACATTCTTTTTTATAAAAAGTATAAGCAAAACTCTAATTTCTTATTTTTCAAACCTCATTTTTGAAGAGATATAGTTTTTATAATATATTTTTAGAAAAAAATATATAACACATTTCTAATATAGAGAGTAAAAATATAATTTCTCATTGTTTTTCAAACCTTGTTTATTTTGAAGTTTTATTAAGTGTTAACAATGAGATTATGTGGTTTTTATAATCAATTAACACTGCTTTGGTCATTTTTTACAAGATGGACAAAATTTGTCACCAAAAAAAGTCATTCGGTTTAACCACAATTTCGTTTTTACCGAATGACTAACAGGCTGATATCTAGCAAGCTAGCTAGTTAGCCAAAGAACAATCAAACATTTTATATTTAGTACAAGTTTTTAAAATAGCCTATTACAACATTTTCCATGTTTTATAGAGGTTGTAGCGAATGACCTGATGTTTTGGCACGTGTATGAGCAAGTGAAAACATGAATTTTTTCAAATAGTTAAGAGAGAGTTAGTTACTTTGCTTTATGACCATGTGGTCCTTTGCAGGTGTCTGAATGATGCCACATCCTGTCACATGATATTGACCGCATGACTTGATCCAAAATGGTCCCTTTATATTGGTTACTCCAAATGACATCAATGAAATTAATTTTTCCAGACATTCTTTCTCATAACAAAGCAACTACTTCTACACGTAATTTTAATTCCAGTTGATATATAATGTTATAAAATCATGCCAGAATAAAAAATATATACATTTATTACATTTTAAGATATTTTAATCACAAATGAAATGGCTGTATTGGCCTTTGGACGGTTAAACCGAATGACCTTTTGACACTTCAAAATCTTTAAAATACCTTTATATGTAGCAAAATATAATTAAAACCTTTTGGATTCAATAAAAGAGATCTAGTTGTATTACCTTACATACTTTGGATATCATGTCTTTGTTTTTTATTATTATTATTAAGGCCTTTGGACAAAAAAATGATTCATCACGTCATTGACCCATATATATATATATATATATATATGTGTGTGTGTGTGTGTGTGTGTGTGTGTGTGTGTATTGCATGTACCATCTGGTGTTTACAATAAAATTTTACAGAAATGTTAAATCCCAGGCTCTAATAACCCCTTTGATTTGTCTCCCTAATTAAAATGTGACAGCAGCACAGAGGAACAAAGTCTAGAATAGAGCACGTACATAATTGATGCAACATAATCTAAAATGTATCAGTCCTGAAATGTGGTGCACGTTCTATAAAAAGCCAGTGTGACGTGCAGCCCTAAGCCAGTCCACCCGTTTGGAGTGAAAGCCCGAATTGTTGAGCAGCCACCACCCTTCATACTGTGAATTTTGTTGATTCCAGAGTGGCTCAGGGTTTTGAGGCTTTGAGCTCTCGGGAAAATCATCACAGTGGAGCAAATTTCATTTGCACATTGCCTGTCTCTTTGTTTAATCACATGGTACATCTCACATTCATGTGCTCAGGCATTTCATAAATGTGTTAAAGAATTCTATAAGCTTCTCTAAGTGTTAATTACACAAAATCCGTAGTTGACCATGGCTCTCAGTGTAACATCCAACTATGAAACAGAACTCTGATCATTGCCTCATTGTGCTATTCTCACCATGGACCTGAATCATGAGGACACAGTTGCCTGGCGACCTGCTGAAGGGAAATATCTGCTAAAATATTACCAGGGGAGTTTTTTTTCCTTTAGACCTTCTAGAACATCTCATACAAGGCGTATTCGTGCTAATACTGTATAGATTTCAATCAGTAAGGACGAAAGCATTAAGGCTGCTTTGCCTCAGCATATTACATCACCTGTTGGGAATCGTCCAGCTTTGATGCTGTATGGATGATTTATTTTCGTCAGTATGATTAGATAATTCTTGCCTTTTTGATGGAAGAGTACTGGATCTTATTGCATTTGTGCAGTCTGTTACCCACTGCTAACATACTCCAAGGAAATAAACAAGGGTGATGGGCTTCTGTTTGCTTTCACTGAACATGAGATTAATGTGTTTTTCCAAGTCAATTTGTTGTTTTATCTTCCAGGTCCTGCATGTCTCATCTCATTGATTTTACTCTTTGCCACCTCACAAACAGGTCATTATGTATTCGTTTGCTTGTGTTTGTGTCAGTGTGTTTGTTTTGTCAGGAGTAATCTGGACAGAGGAAATGGGCCATTTCATTTGGACATTTGTTTCAGGGAATAGAAGAGAACTGCAGTGTTGATATAAGACTTGCTGTTGGTGCGTGATGTTTTCAGTGATTGGAAGTGTTTTGCTACAGGAATAGTTCACGAATCATTGGAAAAAAATTTTTTTTTACTCACCTGTTCCAATCCCATACAACTTTATTTCTTTCTTCTGTGGAACACAAAAGAAGATGCTGGACAAAATGTTCATGCTGCTCTTTTTGCATACATTGAAACCATTTTGTTACCAGGAGCTGCCAAAAAAGCACCTTAAAAGTGGTCCATACAGTATATTCTACATCTTCCGAAGCCACCCAATGGGTTTGCTCGAACCTGTCAATCCACATTTGACGTCAATGGCAGCAAATGCAATTGATTCTCACATGCAGTGTTTATTTCGTCAACAAAATTACTAATGAAAATGTTTTTAGCTAATTTTTTTTATATACATTCATCAGCGACAAAAAGTTTAACTAAAACAAAAATATTTTTGTGAACTATTACATAATATCTATATACATCTATATACTATAATTATATACTAAAACTGACTAAAAAGAATGAATTTGACATGACAAAATATTTACTACATTTAAAGGAGATTTTAGTCAAAAGACTACTGCAGAATTTGGAACCGCGTACTAATACTATTTCTGCTATATAAAGCTATGAAAAAACAGTAGTATGCATTCAGTTTGACCATGTGGCCGAGTTTAAACACATAGAATGAGATGTAAATGAGGTTTGAGATATAAGTGGAGAAATAATACTGGAAAAACATGAAGGCTTATTACGGTAATTACATAATAACCTTAAATGCACCTAAAAAGGTCCATTCAGCCTTCAGTCAGTATAGCGATGTACTTTAGGCAACACACGGCTTACACAGAAGTCACTTTCAAACCAAGCAGCCAATGTACATACACAGTCCTAAACACGCATCTCAGAACACTGACTATGGCCCTGTCAAATGGAACCCTAAACACTCGCGGTCTTCCTACGACTCTGCACTTTTGTTACGTAGCGCCGCTTTGACTGTCGGGAAGAAGTCTGTTGCAGAGCTCGCTTCAGTGTGGGCTCGGCAAAAGCGCGCATCGAGGGCACATTTCAACCACAAAAGGGCCCTCGCGAGCACACTTTTGAAACCTAAAATGACATGGACTTAACGGACATGCACACGCGGCAGCCATTGTAAGTCCACAAGACCGAAAGTGCATATGAAGTGTGCCATTTGGGACAGGGGCTATAGCTGGGTCACAATTTAGAGGCTGCATCCTTTTGAAGGCCGCATTCGAAGAAACTTACAGTGTGTACGTGGCCAATACGGTTGTAGAATGCGGTTGTCACTCCCGTATTTGACTGAACTGTGTGTGTACAGAACGCGATTAAGCACTAAAAGGTGAACTGACAACCGAATTTAGCTGCAGTGTGTACGTGGCCATAAAGTCATTGCTTTACTGCAGCTGCTGTTAGAAGCTCCGGTTCCCATAGAAACCTGAGACTCGTGCTTAGGACTGCACATGCGCATTGGCTCGTCTAGCCTGAAAAATAAGCTTTTTTTTAACGCTATTTGAGCATAAGAAACAACATTTATGGAACAGTTCATGTCAGATTTTGTTGCCGATTTGAAATATGTTATTTAATTGTGAGCTCACCAAGAACTTTTTGAGATTTCAGGATTCCCCCATTCAAATAGATAGGACTTGGTCTTGGATGCCCGAGTGAACAAACTTTCCTTGAAACGGACTTTGCCAACAATCACTATCCCTCGTGTCTCCGGAAATCTCCAGCCCTCCATTGAAAATGAATGGGATCATGTTGCTTTGTTGGGGCTTTGTTGCTCCCAAAAGTCACTCTTCATTTGCTTCACTTGCACGTCTCAACTTTGTTGCATCGCCAACAGTTGCTGTCGCTCGTGATGCCAGAAATCGCCAGCTCTCCAGGCTATAGTGCAAGAGTGTGTGTACAATGTGTGCTTGTTCATTTTAGACATCTGGACGCTGTCTGCTTTCATTAGATGGAAAAGAGCATCTTGAACATTCAGCAAAACATCTCATATTGTGTTCCACGGAAGAATGAAATGCAGTAAATGATGACAGAGTTTTCATTTATAGATGAACAATCCCTTTAAGACACTTCAGTCAGTTGTGTATTCCGCATCGTCCTCACTTACCGGAGCAGATTAGCAGAAATAATTGGTGTGGATCGGTACTTTCATCACATGGGTGTTCCAGGTGTGAAACAGTCGCTGATTGTGTGAAGAAGTTGCTGATTGAGAGAAATCTGAACCTCCCTGGTGAGGTAATGTCCGTTTAAATAATGACTGCAGTCAATCACTTAGACATTGTGTTAATCAGTGAGGTACAGAGCCCAGCAGAAGAGAAGATGGAGGAGATTACTTCAGTAGGTAAGGAGAGAGAGAGAGAGACTCCGGCCGCAGACTAATCCTCCACGGTCCTATACTCTCCATCCAGCCGTTCATGTTTATCTATTTTGTGCGTTATTGTCTTTGCATGAGTACATCAGCCTTATCAAAGACTCGGAAATAAAAATTTTAATTAACCTATATTAAAAGCAGGCCACTCTTCTTAATGAGTTCCCTGAATAATTAAACAGGCAAACCGGTGAATTTTCACACTTCACGTGCTTTGTTTGCTAGGAATCTCCACAGTCACTCGACACCTGCAGTGACCCTGCTGAAATGATACGCCTCTGCTCTAGTTCCCCAGGCAAAGAATCGGTTTTAACCTCATATGTGATCTCGGTGTTTGAACAGTCGGTCATTTCTTATCAAGCTTATTCTCAACAACTTGCGAGTCCATAAGAAATGACCTCTTGGCAACCTCCACACCAGAAGACTTAACTCAGTCACAGACCCCGTCAGCTCCCCAGCCAGACGAACATAAGTGCTATCTGATGAAAGCGCATCACAGAAGGTTACAGTGACAGCCGCGATGGAGAAAAAAAGACAAGTGTTAGATCATTTAAATGCTAATTATCCATTTTCAATCCCTCATAAACTTTAACTGCAAGCCTTTGAGATTTGAACAAAAATAACATCTTGAGAAAGAACGTCCCCCATGGGAGGCGAAATCTTTTCACTTTTCTTTTTTTTTGTTGCACAAAAAGAAGTATTACTCACAAGAGGAAATTAACATGCCTTACCATTTCAAACCATCAAAGTATGAGTTTCTCCCATTTCTAATCTGTGCAGGTATTACTTATGCATGCCACAGGCATCCTTGTCCTTGGTATTTTACTTTGTATCCATTTATGAAGCAGTTCCATTTGAGATAATCACAAGTCTTTTATTAACCACACAGTAGCATGTGAAATATAACAATCTAAACTTCTACAATTCATCCATAACTAAATCATTTCCGGCTTACAGTGTATTTGTTGCTGCAGAGGTGTAAAGAGTACATGAAAACCATACCTGAGTAAAAGTACAGTTACATTTCTGCGAAAATGTTTCCATTACAAGTTACAAGACACCAATTCCAATATGACTTCAGTAACAGTCTTAGAGTATCTGATTTCAACAGTACTTAAATATTTTACTTGTGTTGAATTTAGGCTCTAGTCCTCAACACCTAAGAGACGTGGCAGTGAAAAAACAAGAAACTGTTGATTTGTGATGAGAGAAATCACATGTTTATTTTCGAAAGTCGAAATAAAACTGAACACCTCAAAGTCAATGCCTACTTGCACTGGATGTGCTGGTTTCGGCTTAATCACCGGCTGCGGTCATGTCCTCATCTCGTATCTGAAACACCTGCGATACAGCAACTATACCTACTAATGCACTCATATTCGTGTAAAGTATCCTTGTTGACAAGTTTGGGTGAGCAAGGGCAAAATACACAAGATATAGTACCTTCAATGCCCTGTAGATGGCGATATCACTTCTTCTGTAGCAGAAATAAACTGCTGCAGAAAAAGTTAGGTGCCATGCAAAATGTAACGAGTCATTACTCATTACAAACGTAAAAAGTATTCTCGTCGCTTCATAAAAGTAAGGTTGAACCACCATAGTCACATGGACTATTTTAACGATGTCGTTACTACCTTTCTGGGCCTAATTGCGTTGCTGTCTATGGGGGATCAGAAAGCTCTTGGATTTCTTCAAAAATATCATAATTTGTGTTCTGGAGATGAAAGGAGTTACGGGTTTGGAATGAAATGAGGGTGAGTCATTAATGACAAGATTTTCATTTTTGGGTGAACTAACCCTTTAATAAATGCCTTCTGACTATAATCACTGGCTTCTGGCAATGGCCATACGCGCATTGACGAGAGAGTTGAGTTCCGGTGGAAGGATGACCTCTGACCCTGACGTAGGATGTATGATGTTGACGTAGCCATGCCCCTCCAAACGAGTTACTATACACCCTCCCTGCTGAATGCGAGCGAAATTCAAAAGCGATTATTAATGGGTGAAATGATGCCGGCTCTGGGTAAGAAATGATGCCTCTCGCGAAAAACCACGTAACTCTCTTGTGAACGCATGTACGGTTGTTGCTGGAAGCCAGTTATTGCAGTTTATAAAGTTTTTAATATGAATATTTTTCTTACAAAAACCCATCGTTTCACTTCAATGCATTTATTAACCCATTGGAGTCGTATGGATTACTTTTATGATGGATGGATGTGCTTTTTGGAGCTTCAAAAACTCGGGCACCATTCAATGCAATTACAAAGCTGGGAAGAGCCAGGATATTATATAATATAACATGATTGTGTTTGGCTGAAAGAAGAAAGTCTTATACACCTATGGCTTGAGGGTGAGTAAATTATGATATAATTTTCATTTTTGGGTGAACTATTCCTTTAAGTACAGTAACTAATTACTCAAATACATTACACCACTGTATTGTTGCCACAAACATTTTCATTTCCTGTCCTTCTTCTTATAAGTTACTTTAAAGTCGGCATGAAATGGATATTCACCCCATCTATTTTCTAAATGCATCTCTGTGTTATTGTGAACAATTATTCTATGCGTATGTTTAATTTTTTTAATGTTTACTTTGTAATTTTGATTCAAAATGGTGTTTTTTTGCGCACAAAAAGTATTCTCGTCGCTTCATAAAACTGAGTTTGAACCACTGTAGTCACATGGACTATTTTAACGATGTCTTTAATATCTTTCTGGGCCCTGAAATTGGTAATTGCGTTGCTTTCTATGGGGGATCAGAAAGCTCTCGCATTTCATCAAAAATATCTTAATTTGTGTTCTGAAGATGAAAGAATGTGTGTATGTTTCGTTTTTAAATGTTTAATTTGTAATTTTGATTTGAAATGTTTATTTTTTATTATTTTATTAGCATTTTTGTTGCAGAATAAAACAATAAAACACTAACAACAACATAAGATCAAAATAGAATAAACACATAGATTCACATACACAGACGTAAAACTCAGTATTATTAGTTAAATCACATCTTTAAATAAACTCATGAAGAATAAAAAAATACTATTTTTGTTGTTGCGTATAAGGATGAAATTAGAGAGTTGAAATCGAAAATAAATAATGTAAGACACAATGGAGATTTACAAATGAATTAAATTTTGTGTACAATATAATGAAGTTGCCAACATATTCATAAGATAGGCCTAAATGATCAGGGTTTTCATTATAAAAAATAATATCTTTAGGAACAAAGAAGTGGTTTAAGTAGGGCTAAAAAATAATAGAACATATTTATTAATTACTGTATTTTACAATCAAAAGTAAATAGGCAGCTGTTTCTTTTAAAAGACCACAAAATGAGCATGGCTCATCAATTTCAGAATATTTAGAAATGGGTAGATTTTCTTAAGGATTATTAAGTGGACTTAACTTGATCTTTCTTCTCTTTCTTACAACTGACTGCTAGCTGACATTCAGATCTACCTCCATTTAAATAACAGAACCAAGTTCTTCTAACCCTACAATTTTTTTTCTTTTTTGATAATCCATTTCATTTGGATGTACTGTACATCACAAAATGATCTGTCGCTACTTCCAACCTTAATTTGAAAGGTGTCTTCTGACTCACTTCCTGTAGAGTTTGTGAAGATCAGCTTTTGTTGTGGTGTTTGTCTGCTTATTATCGTCTGATTTATGGGAAACATCTTGTTTGCTCATGAATTTGCCTTAAGGCACTACACAGCTTAACAGCAATTAATAGCCAAATATATCAATTTGATTATCGATTTATACATGCAAATGTGACTACCATCATTTTTAATTACATGTGTGGGGTGGATGATAGTTGTTGTCTGCCGTGTGTGTTAATCAATAATGCCGATAAAAGACTGATGGGTGACATACATGAACTGTGTATGAGAAATCTCCAGTTTGACAGGCCATCAATCAACCGGTTGCCACTAGATGTCACAGTGCAATCATCCATCTTTCATTGTTGTTGCTGACAACATCGGCCATTAAGATATAATAGACCTCATGATGTCAGTCTCATTCCATTCGTTTCACGTCAGACTTCTTTGGTGTGCCGCATTACAATTACTGCAGGGACTAATAAATGTGTTTTATACCCAAAAGATCTTCTAAAGCTTTTTTTGTTCCCTTTTGATAAACGGTAAAACATACAGGTAAGAACCCTCTGGGAATGTCGCATGTGAGTGTTGTGTAAATATTGGCCCGTGTCTTTTGTCTTCGGTTAGTGTGATTTCCTCAGCCACGGTCCTTCAGGGTGAACAGCAATTCACGGAGCCGTTCCTAGGGACTGCGCAGAGCTTTGCCTGATTGAGACTAGCCTCAGGAGGGAACCCATTGCTAAAGTGTGACTGCAGCCTTCTGAAGGTCCTCTAAAAGTCAAAGGCAGAAAATCAACTTGGCTCCCAGCAAGCCGTTCACAGACTCGGAGCGGGGCTCTGATGAAAGCGAGACGCTTTGAAAGGCCGTTAAGCAAAAACGCCAGCTCTGCAACCTGCATCCGTGCTTTTAACTGTAGAAAGATCCAAATCCTGCCTTTGGCCTCCAATGTAACAAATGTTATCTTGGTAATTGTATTTGCTGTATTCCTTGCTTAATGTTTTATCACTGATTCTAAATGTCATCGTCTTGGGCTTGTTGCCATGGTGACATTCCCTCCAGAAGTCAGCTCAGCCCCTCCATACAAACACCTTTGAAGCAATTACTTTCATCCTACAAGAGAAGAGTGGGCCATTTTGAACTATGCCACATTTTTACCAGTCTTTGATGCTTTGCACTGTGGGAAATGTGGTTTATTATGGCCTTCCTTATGGTGTTACCAAGCCCCTTTATGGACCTGGGACCTTAAAACTGGCAGTCAAGAGAAGGAAAACTGACCTGCGTTCCATATTTAGCTGTTGGAAAATCACCAAGCTCGTTGTTGGTTTTCAAAGGTGATAAATATACTATACAACATTTGCCAAGGGGGCTAAGGCTCTCCGATGGAGATGCTCAAAAGAAACAGAGAGAGGAATACAGAACCCTGTAATCATGCCTCATTAAAACAACCTCAACTTGTCGTTCAGAAGCCTTGCACAATCAGTTGTCATCATCCGTTAAATTATGGCCTTCATCTGTGCCAGATTTTAATGCTTCTGCCCAGTTGCACTCTCAGCTTTGTCCTCACTTGTCAGTGAGAAGGCCAGAGTTATAATTATGTTACAGCACTTTAAGGGTGGTTTAAAAGAAAACGAGTAGAGCTGCATATGTATTAAATATGCTATAATGTAAAATGCAGTTTATGACATGATGTGACAAGTGTGCCAGATGGATATAGATTGATTATAGCTCTGGTTAACCTGCATAAGAACAGTTTCTGATTGACAGAAACATTAAAGATTCCAAAGGAAGGCCAAAGGAAACATTTCCAATAGAACTGATGCAGGATCCAGTATTATTAATTCAATGTTTTCTACCTCAAAATAAACAGATTCTAATTATGGATTCTGTAACACAAGCTCTTTTCCTTTTTTTCAATCCACAATCCCTATTCAAAATAGGTTTGTTCTTCTGTTGATGTACAGTAGGTGCATAGATGGCAAGAGAGAAGTCAAAGCGGTCATGTTACTGGGAAATATCAAAGATCTGAATGACAAAATATGAAAATAATAATAATAAAAAAGTTTATCAGCAGCACATGGCATGAATAACTTTGTTCTTTCCAAGAAAGCTGTTTATTAGCTGGCGAGTTAGAAATAGAACACATTCTGTTAAATAACACATTTTTTCTGTACTGTGTGAGTTTCCAAATTCATTGTAAAAAATTCACAAACTCACTAGGAGTGCATTAATGACATTCCCAAAATAAAATGGTTCCCACTCATGTATCCCTCTGACTACACATGACTCAGTTACTCAAACTGTTAGTAATAAAGACATAAAAACTAAAGCACATTGATATGTATAAAAATTATATATATATATATATTTTTCTAGACAAAAAATGAGAAACACACAATTGAGAAAGTCACGTCTTTCCATGTTCTTTGAAATCTGAGAATTATACAGTAACTTGAGTTTTATAAAACATATAATATTGTCAAAAATCATTTAATGTGATTTTTTTTAAGTTTTTTTTTTGTTTTTTTTGCCTAAGCCTAAACATCTGCCTGGTGTCACGCTGAGCAGTAATGCCCACATCATTCATTTGCATCTATTTACCTGACTCCTCCATCCTTTTCTTTACCTGTCAATGTAGATTCTTTTGATTCCACTCAAGATTTACCCATTTTCCCTTAACAATTGTCTTTCTAATAAAAACAAATGAATGCATCCTGTATTTATTGTGTTAATACAACTTTTTGATAAAATATAATCACGATGTGAGCAAAACTCTGATTTTGATCTTATGTGGATTCTTATTAATGAAGCATATATGGTATAATTTATTATATTTCATAATTTATTATAATATAAGCTAATATCACAACAACAAATAACCCCCACATTTTTGCAATCGTAATTTATTGGCTTCATGTTTCATCTGTCAAAATGTTTCTAGCTCTGGCTTTATGAGCACAAAAAGAAACAACCTAAATATGGCACCAGAGATAGCCTATATAGATATTAAAGATTTACAGCCAGGGGGGACATTAGGATAAACAAAACAAAAAGATGATTAACTAAAAATAAATAAAGAAATATGTTAAAAAATAAAAACAACATAAATAGCCTAAAACATTAAAATGTTTTCAAATATTAATACATTTTACAGGGTTTTTTATTTTTTAAACTTTGTATTGTTTTAGGTTTTGCTGAACTTTTGCCTTAAAAAATTGCACCGGGAATATGATAACCGCACATTAATGTTTCATATCTGGCTGTTTTTTTGTTTAAAGGGCGCCCTCTGGCTTTCTGGAGGAATTGAACGAGACATGTTTGACCGCCGTGCTCATCATCTATCATAAAGTGGAAATTAAACATAAAGGATAATTCGTTTGTAATAAAAAAAAAACTCAACGTTGTTTACTGAAGCCTGGCCCTGACAAACGAACATGATTTGATAGGTATGAACGTTTTCATTACTTTTTTTTTTAATGTCGATATCTCTCGTTTTGATTTTTTCCGTGTTTGACGTGTAGGCCTACTACTGACGCAATATATATTAGGCTACTGTAGCTGTCGCATTTTGTATCATAAAAGCTGGACAGTTATACCACAATAATTTATCAATATTAAATCAGTATAACGTGTATAGAATACTTAATATTATTTAGAATATAAACGTCGAAGCAATGGGCACACGAAGCATGAGAACACGAAAATAATGAAAACAATAAAAAATCTAAATCTTTTTAAATTCATGTAACCGACCAAATGTTAACTTAGTTTGTTTTTATGTTTATTCTGTATTGTTGTTGTTTTGTTATTTATCACATTCTTTGATCTGTCTCTACACTATGTAGCCTAACTTTTTTTTTCAAAATTAACGAAACGAGCCAATCATCAATCCTTCCAAAACGTATTTTGTCTTTGACCCTGATTCACTATGGTTTATGAGTGTTTATATTTTAGATCTGCAGGGATGGTTTTTGCGGGATCAAATTGCGTAATGCGTGTGTCATATCCGTTGAGAAAAGTTGCTCCGGATACTTTGACGCATGCATGGGGCAGTGGCTAGTTGTTGTCACAATGAGCCAGAAAGTTGACTTGGAGCATCTCGAACCTCCGGGGAATCGCCCGTTTGAAAAAAGAAATAAACGCCGAACAGAGAAGAGTCTGCTGGCAAAAAGACAACGCGACAGAGCTTGTAATAAAATGAGAATCAACATTGGCTTGGCTTTTGCGACGCGGAGATGGAGTTTTTATTACTCAACAGGTGAGTAGGTATTTTATTAAACAGATAAATTGCTATGTAGCTATCTCACAGAGTTAATTGTAAAGCATTATCTATTGTGTAAAGCCGTATCTATAGTGAAGTATTCGTCTTGTTATTATTTTTTTTTTTCCAGTGATGTAGCATCACAGAAATGTGCTTTTGCTCTGGCAAATTGTTTTTCTTTTCTTTAATAAGGGATGCTATGTTGCCAAGTTGCTTTAATAAGTAACATCTTCTAACTGTTAACTGTAGCAGTAAGTGTCCCTGGAGCTGCATAGACAGGGAATGTCTATTCATTCACATCTGAGAATGATGCAATTATTGGGAAACTTAACTAACAATATTGAAAGATATATAGGCCTATGCATATATATGTATGTATGTACCTGATCTGCTCTTTCTGGTGCTTTTTTGTTTTATCGAAAAAAGCTTTTTTCATTAGCTGGAGCACTTTTTCTCAGTGCAGTTTCCTTCAAGGTGTTAAACATTCATTTGAATGACATCAAAGAAAAAGTGATTTCCAGAAATTACCAGCATAATTCTCATTTTTGGCCACAAAAATGGGGTAACACTAGTAATGACATTTTTAAATCAGGAGACCTGTAGTATATCTCTTTAATTATACTTAAAGAGAGAGCTGAAAGTCCTTAAGGCACTGAAGAAATCAGCTTTTGTATTACATAATGTGGCAGGGAATGAAAATGAGCACAAAGAGTGAAAATGCCCAGGAGAGCCACTTTAAAATAAAAATTCACATGACAGAGTCTCTAGTGTCTTTGTCAAGGGAATAGTATGCACAAGGTTCTTAGGCGCTATGTTGAAGTCGGGTGCATTGCAATGATGGCAAGCCGGGGTGGGCGCGAGGTGACAGGCGGCTCAGGTTAGACTTCTAAAGCTGAAAAGTCTAGCTGAAAAGGACAGGAAATCTTGGCTTGGAGTACTTGCTCACCTTATGAAGCTGCTGGTCAGTCTTGGTGAGGCACAGCTGTCCTTTTGGGCTATTTTTGTATTTCCTTTTCCACTTTCTCATATGATTGTGTTTTGACACATTAGCTGCTGTCCATGGGCCCGAGAGCAGTATGTACATATTTATACATTTATAAAAATGGGTGCAAGGGGGTACCTACGCTGCAAAAAAAGAATCTGTAGGAAACCCTTGCCAGAAATGTTCTCCAGTGCCAGAAGGCACAGAGTGAGTAATATTCTCAATGATTTTCTGGCACCATGTGGAATCTGACCTAATGTAATAGCAGCTAATGGTATGTTTATAGCTTGAAGTACTGTGTTATGTGTATGTTCATGTTATTCAAGGTTACTAAGGGTATTTAACTCTGCAGGCAGTGCCTGCATGTGAAATCAGTTTAATGCTATGCCTTACTTCACTCAACATGATGTGGTTTGCTGATGAAATGCATACATGTACACTAACGTAGGACCACCACAGAGAGTCCCCATCATCAGCTGGGAATGCTTATTAAACCTTTTCATAGACAAGCTTTTTAGACGTGTGGTGCCTGGCAGTGTGACTAAAACACAGCTAAACAACATGTTCGCACCACAGCGTGTCACTGTGTATATGTTTTTCCATTCTAGTATGTCAATCAGCTTTCAGGATATTGTGGTGAAAATATAGTTTGTCTGTGAAATGAACACAGTTTATGATAAATAAGAGCCGAAAGCAGAGTTGATTTCATTTAAAATTTAGTGTTATTTAATTAACTTGAGTTTTGTAAAACATGAAAGGAGATATATAGAGAATGGTAAGCCATTGTGAGATATAAGAGTCCTAAGCTGCTTTTTTGAAAGTTCTGTCATTAATTACTCACCCTCATGTCGTTCCAAACCCGTAAGACATTCCTTCATCTTAGGAACACAAAGATCTTTTTAATGAAATCTGAGAGCTTTCTGTCCCTCCATTGAGATTCTACGCAACTACCACTTCCAAGCCCAAGAAAGGTAGTAAAAAAGGCACCATTAAAGTAATCCATTTGAATCCACTGGTTTTTAACCCTAATTTTATGAAGTGACTCGAGTGCTTTGTTTGAGCAAAAAAGCATAAATTTACTACTTTATTTACAAAATATTATGCTCAAATGCATGAGAAAATTGTGCCCAGCAAGATTTTTTTTGTGAATGAGCTTTTATTGACTTCAGTTTTTATTCTGTTTTTGACTTTGAATATAGTGCACAAGTCATATAGAGTACTTTTATGATGCTTTTAGGGTGTTTTTTTGTGTCTTTTTTCTGGTCTCCATCCATTTTCATTGTCTGAAAAAGAGCAGCATGGACATTCTTCAAAACAGTGTTGTCACGGTACCAAATTTCCAGTAGTCGGTACCAATACCAGTAAAATTTTACGGTTCTCGGTACCAATTTCGGTACCACAGGAAAATCTTTTCGAACTATTTTATTTAAGTAGCCTATTTTTAAAAACATATTAAATGTGATGGTAATCATACATATAAATATTTGGAGCGTGTGTGTATGTTGGTGTGTGTGTATATATACCTCAATGAAATAAATTTTGAAATATAAAAAAATAAATAGGCCTGAACAAATGCTCAAACATCCATTTTGAAACCGACGTGTGTGTTTATTTTAGCTATTCCTTCAGTAAAACGACACACTAAAGCCTGTAAAACTATGAAATAAATATCAGTAAATAATGGTAACCTAAATAATAACAAAGTTAAGTATTATTCTAAAAAACATTCGTTTTTTTATTTCCACACAAAGATGCGTCATAGCCTACCGCTCTGCGCTTTGAGAGGGATGTGGGGATGTGGGTAAATGACACAAGCAGGAAAGAGACCATTTCTCTTTAATAATATCTTCATGTTATCTTCTGATGTTACAAGCAACTGACACTTGTTGTAAAAGGTCTGAAGAGCGAGTTTTATCATCAGACATTAAGGCTATGTTTGATTTTGCGCTGCCAGAGAAAGAGAAACTAAAAATCACTGGATGGTGTGAAACGCGCTATACAAATAAACTTGACGCGCCTTATAAAGTCTAATAACAAGCACAAATAGAACTTGACGTGCAAGCAAAAAGGTTTCTGTCTGGTGCTTTTTCTACTTTCTCACAGTAAAGAATGTGAATATAATAGGCCTAATTAAAAGTGAATGAAAGAAGAAACGTTTATAATCCCCTGCGTTAATGAAGATTTGGGAAAAGAAACAGAGATTCCATGTTCACTGGAATAACTAATGGAATATTGTTAAATTCTCTGCTAATCGGGTGACCAGATCATGATTTGCAAAACAGAATACAAAGCCGACAAAGCTTAAATGTATGGACTCACGTACATCTGTCATTCGGCATGAACCAAAATGTTTCCATGGCTGCGATGTCACATTTAATTGCTAACCTATTAGCCTTTTTCTTCTGTAAACAAAGCTTTGTGCTTCACTCGTGTCATGTTCACATAAAACACTGGCACAGCCCTATCAGTGGGTACCGAACATACCCGGATACTCGGTACTCCCAGTACTACAGAAATGCTGGTATCGTCACATTTTCAAAATTTCAGTACCGACTTGGTACCGAAGTACCGGTACTTTTGACAACGCTACTTCAAAATGTCTCCTTTTTTGGAGAAAGCCCTAACTTGAGTAAATGATGACAGATCAAGCTATCCCTTTAAAAGCACTTTAAACTGCATTGATTCGCTCTCCTTGATGTTTTGCAGAGGCATAGGGCATTACTGCTGAGGGTACATAGGCGACAACAATATGAACCTCCGCCTCTGTAATTACCATTATCATCTAAGTGTTTCTGCAGGAATTGTGCGCACTAAATTCTGCCCTGTGTTTCAGTTGTTAAATATCTCAAACACATTACAGATAATACGGTTACACCGCAGGAGTGGAGCCAGCACGCTTCTCATTTTGCATCAAATGAAAGATTTAAAGGCTGAATATTTTATTGCATTTTGACATTTATCTGACATTTGACGTCTTCATTGCTCCCCCCTGAAAATATGCTAATGTGTAAGTGAATGCCGTGACCCATCAAGTCAGAGTGTGTCATCACTGATGTTTACAGAACAGCTGGATTGGACGAGATCTAGATTTGACTGAGCAAATATGTGCCTTTGATTATGGGTGCAGAGAGAGCCTGTCGTGGAAACCTTGCCGTAGGATATTAGGAGGCTGTTGCCATGGTAACAGCACCTCGGAATATGAGTGGAAAGCAGAGGTGCTCTCTTCTCCTCCGTTTGTGCTGTCATAGATTTGCCGGAGGTGTATTTGATGGAGTTCATCAGCTAGGCACTACTGAGGAGGTCCTCTGAATTTCCACATCCACTATGACTAAAACATCCATTAGCGGGTTTATTTAGAGCTTTAGTTTATGGCGTGTGAGAGAAAGTTGAAATGCGTGTGTGTTTTTGTGTGCATGTCTGGGGTCAGTGCGTTTCTTGCAGTCATTACCCTTCTTTTGTTCATAGCTTCACTCTGCTTCGATTTCTGTCCCAGTCCACTGGATACTCTAAACGACCTGGTCAAATGCCTGTTCGATCCAGTGAGTGTGGGCCGAAAGCCCCAGTGATTTCTTAGTAAAACTGTAAAAACATTGGAGCATATGGATGGTTCATCTTCAAGGCTTCAGACCAACATAGAAGAAAGGTGTGACCTTTTTTTTTAGCCGTTCTGTTCCGTATTTCTTGTATGTTATGTGATTCTAGTTCAGTATTTGGTTCTTGTATGGTTTTCTCTCTTACATCATTTTGGTCAGCTTGGTACAACATAGCGCTAGCAACAGAAAGGTAATGGGTTCGATTCTCATATAAAATATATCGCTTGAATTCAGTATTAGATGCTTTGGATTGAAGAAAAATGTATTCCTTATAATTTCTATGATTTTTATTAGGGATGCACCGTTACCATTTTTTAAGGACAGAGTATGAGTACCAATACTTTTTTCTAGTACTCGCTGATACTGATGCCTGTACATTTATTAATCTCTCTCTCTCTCTCTCTCTCTCTCTCTAATCTCTCTTTATTATTACTCAAATGAAAAAAGTAATAATTTTTATGTGCTTGTCACAAACTTAAAGAACAAATTTCACAGTGTCCAATAACCTTCAAAGGGCATAATTACCAATATATATAATTGTTGGTATATAAAAAGAAATTTACAAACAAATTACAAACAATACAACAAATACTATGGAGATACAAATTAAATAAACTTGTTTTACAGTAGGTTTATTTAACATGTATACATTTATTTAACATATTTTGTTGTTTTATTAACATATATAACAAATATAGGCTACGGTCTCTTTAAGACCGAATCCATGGATACTGACACATATCCTGTTTTCACCCAAATGTTTACGTCCACTTAAGCCATAACCAACTGTATTTACGTGAGATACTCCACACGATGGACATTTTGACAACTATGTGTGCATTTGACCATTCAGGCGCAAGGAGAACTGATCGCGCGCTGTCTGAGAGAACTGGGATTGCGCGCAAAAAAGAGAGCGAGCGCGTGCGAGAGAGAGAGCGATTCCGCCTGTCCTGCCTTCACTAATCGATAACGAATTGTGATTGGAAGCATGCAGTTCGCAATGTGTGTGTCGCGTCATTAATTTTGAAGTATTTCCACACCTCTGAGGCTGGCATTGTTTCTGCTGCTGCCGCCGGTTTCTTTGCACGGCAAATTCTGTGAGGTATCGGTCTTTGGTATCGGGCAGGGCTTGACATTAACTTTTTTGCTCACCAGCCACTGTGGCTAGTGGTTTTCCAAAGTTACTAGCCACTCAGCACTTTCACTGGCCACAATTTTGCTGTTGGGAAATTACATTGTATATGACTAAAGTTGACTTTGGCATGCTTAAATTACTTGATTTTGAGTCATTTTACTTTAATTAGAAGATATAAAACCCTTTCAAACTTTCAAATGCAGATTGACCACCCAAATCAAGACTACATTGTATATCAGCTGGTATGTACAGGTGGGCAAGGGGTGGGCAGTATGAGCATTGGCTAATATGATAAATTATAAGTTATTTTTGTTAGGCTATATAAAAGAACAAAGAAGCAAATTACAAAAACAATTAAATAAAAAAAAAACCCTTTTTTTTCAGATACAGTAGGTTTATTTAACATGTATACATTTATTTAACATTTTTGTTGTTTGACTAACATTAATGACAGACAGGTATTTAATTGGGCTGCTGAATGCATGGACGTACTGACACACATCCAGTTTTTACCCACATGTTTTCGTCCATTTAAGCCATAAACCGACTGTATTCACGCGAGATACTCCACATGACGGACATTTTTACATCTGTGTGTGCGTGTATTTGACTATTCAGACTATTCTGCGCGCGAGAGAGAGCGCACGTGAGAAAGCGCTTCTGTTGTGTCATTCAGCGTGATTCCGCCTATCCCGCCTTCACTAACAGCAAGTTAATCGATAAAGAATTGTAACGTTAATTGAGTTGTAATTTTGTGATAGGACGATCTTCAACGATCATTGGCTGTAAGCTGAAATTAAATTCAACCCGCCAAAGTGGCTAGTGGGAGTGGCTGTCTTACCCGCCACAGCTGAAATCTACCCGCATTTGGCGGGTTGACGGGTGTTAATGTCAAGCCCTGGCATCAGGGGTATTTTTACGAGTACAAGTACATGAGCTTGGTATCGGGCCGATACCGATACTGGTATCGCTATCGGTGCATCCCTAATTTTCATTGTTATATTGGAATATTATTCTATTATATAGGTACAGTGGGGCTCTGAAGTCCACACTGAAAGTCTGGGGCCGGTTGCATAAACCACTTAGACTAGTCTTAAAAGTTAAGACACTATTTTTTTTCTTGAAGAGTGGTTCTAATTTTTTAAAGTCTGTTACATAAAAAGGTAGATTGGTGTAATTGGAATTTGAAAAATAACATTGATTACCCCTTGGTTAACTGCAAGTTGGTCAAACTAGTTGTTAAGACAGTCTTAATATAGTGACTTTTATGCAAGTTTATGCAACTGGCCCCTGGTAGTTTAAATGTAATTTAAAGCTAGAGATTTAAATATATATCTTAAAATATATATAGAAATATAATGTAATATTTCTATAAAAATTCATATGAAATAACTTTTTTTTATATGAAAAATATAAAAATAATGTAAGTTTTCATTTTATGTATTTAGCAGACACTGGTTATCCCAAGTGACTATTACATTCAAGCTATACAGTTCATGTATTTCCTGTTTTCGGGAATTGAACTCATGGGCTGCATCCGAAATCTTATACTCTCTGAGTAGGCACTTCTTTTGAATAAGTAATTACTTATTGACCGCAAAAAGTATGTTCTATATACTATGAATGTGTGTTGTAAGACTGAAATCCAGACATACTATATTTGCCATGTTGTAATTGTCAAGTGACCTACCAGCGTCAGTTGCGTTGCTTCACTGCCATTCACAAATCCTCTGCCGTGGCCTCATGGGATAGTAAAGTGTCCATCAGATCCGCAGTTCAGAATCTTGCTGGAATTAGTAGGTCATCTGGGTCCTTTTCACTTGCTGTTTTATGAATACTGTGAGTTCGGACATACTGTTTTCACACAGTGTTCACACATTACATGATCACATTGGAAAGGTCACGCATGACGTAGGCGGAAGTACCACGGTAGGACAAAAAACTCCATTTAATTTTTTCCTCCAACTTCAAAATTGTCCGACATCGTTGTTTAACCTCTTTTTTTTTTTTTTTTTTGTAAAGGACGTTTGACTTAGTCTTTGCACGTTTGCTTTGTAAACGCACTGTAATTCCGCCTACGCCATGCGTTACCTTTCCAACATGATTACATAATGCGTGGGACATCGCAGACCTAGTGCAAGACGGGCATTTGTGTTTAAAAAGTATATACATTTTTTTTTTTTTTTTTAAGAAAATGACGGATCGTTTCACTAGATAAGACCCTTATTCCTCGGCTGGGATTGTGTAGAGCCCTTTGAAGCTGCATTGAAATTTGGACCTTCAACCTGTTGGTAGCTGTTGAAGTCCACTATATGGAGAAAAATCCTGGAATGTTTTCCTCAAAAACCTTAATTATTTTTCGACTGAAGAAAGAAAGACATAAACATCTTGGATGACATGGGGTTGAGTAAATGATCAGGAAATTTTTATTCTGAAGTGATCTAATACTTTAAAGCTATCATATTCAGAATTTTTTTTCAATTCATCTTCAAATTCACTCTTTGTCATGCTCATAATATAATTTGCAATGAAAAAAAAAAAAGATTAAAAGTGCAAAGTAGAAGCATTTTCTACAGTGCTCTCAAACTGTAGTATGTGTCTGTGCTGAAGCGTGCATAAAACTCTGGCCATTTTGGAGTGCGACAGCCTTAAGTTTATTTATAAACCATTACATCTCACTGTCGCATGTTCTCCAGTCATCACACGTTGCTCTACACGCTGTGACGTTATGTAGAACTTTTCAACTTCTTACTTTAAATAGTTGCAGCAATGTTCAGCCAGCCAGCATTAAACAACCTCCATCAAGATGGCCACAGAGGAGTTCACGATTATGCATCCTACATAGGGGAAACAGTCATACACAAACAAGCATCTGAATTTATAAAATAGCCTTAATTGCCTGTGCAAATAAAATCATAAACTCCCACTCATGTATCCCTCATTTTCTCTGCCTTTTTGTCCTACAGTTGATGTAGTCCAAGAAAGTGGTGTGATTCTCGCACACTGTGACTCACAGAATCCCACCAGATCCTCCTGCACAGTCTGAGGATCAGCACAGCAGAGGGTGGTGGAGACACTCTGATTTAAAGATAAGTAAAGTAATCTACCCTAAAATAAGTCCAACTTGTAAGGCATCGGGTTGTTGTCTGGTCACTCCATAAAGTATCTGTCAGTCTGGCAAACAGACAAGTGACGTCTGGAAGAGGAAGTCAGGATACTTTTCGGCAAAGTACTGTTTCCACAGTCTGTCATAAGTATGAGGCTGAACCATTGGTCTTTCCCTTAGGCTGCGCAGCTTGTCATGGACACGCTCTGAAAACTGGGCCTGTGTGGTCACATAAAACTCAACACTTGACCTCTCGAGAGGCGAACAGAAAGCTGCCCTCTGGCGGGGCAGAGGTGTCCATGCTCTCTTGCGGTACTTTCCGCCTGTTAGAGGTGCCATGTCAACCTCGGGGGAAAACTTTGACCGATTTAGAGTAAAGAGAGAGAGAGAGAGAGAGAGCAGATCACCATCTTGCCGTAATTACATTATTTCAGACGTCGATTTGCATATACACACACACACACACACTCTGCTGCTCTCGCTTCAGTTTAAGCTTCAGGTTTAATAAAACCTCCTCATTTAAATATCACCTCGAACATTGAATCACACTACTTTACCAATTAGAATATTATTCCTCAGGAAATTAAATCAACTTCCCATACTTGCCAATAATTAGCTGTGAAATGAAAATATCTTTCACTTAATGATGTACGGGCATTATAATGGTACCTTTTGTGATAATTACGCCGAGGTTGGGACAGAAGGGTCTGAAGGATATATTATGCTGAATTCCATACAAGTATAAACATTTAGCTTCTTGAAAAATAAACATTTAGCTTCTTGTAACCACTAGATTTCCTGAAACCCTCTGATTGTGTGAAACATTGTCTTGTGTGTATGGTATATCTAAAATTTTCAAAAATTTAAACTATTTTAAAAGATTAAACATTTTTGTTTACAAGTCTTTCATATCCCTATGACTTAGTAAGTTTTTTGTTTGTTTTGATAAGTGAATATTTTACCATTCAAAAGTTTCTCTCTCTTGTTTGATAATGTTTACAGTACATCGTCTCAATCACATGAGATCGCAGCAATAGTAAACAACAATTCTGAAAATCTGAGACATTATATTTAAAATAGCATATAAGACTTCATTACAGTTAACAGTGTAATGCGTTTAATTCCCTTTGCACATTATTTTCCCTAATTGGCTTAATAAACTGAAGTGGCCATAAGGTGGTGCAAATGATGATCATCTAAAAGAGCATCTGCACTAGGCTGGAGATACTGTAAATGAGACAGATCCAAGAGAACACCTGCCCACTGCTGTATTCCATGGCTGCTCATGTGGGACTGCTGTGGTTGAAAGCATTAAATGCACAGATGATTGGCTGTACCAGTCATCTAAGCTTGTTCATGTTTTTGTTTGATTTTAACATTTTGAAAGAAGGACAGAAGACCTAGAGGTGGTCCACAAATAGCTGGTCCAAAACCTTGAATGGCAGGTCTGGCAGAGCTGTTGGCAGACCCTCTGTGAAACCTGCCTGAAAGATCAGACATCGGCTCTGTTCCAAAACCTAGTGAGCTGCCTTACTGTCTACATGCAGTGGATTGTGGGATTGCCTTCTCTGTAAATTATACATGTGATGGTCCCAAGGCAGCATAATTATGCTCCATGCCTTTTGGCACAGCTTTTGTGTCCTATGATGCCTCAAAATACTGCCTACATAGACAGTTCACTGGGTTTTGGAACAGAGTCATGCAGTCTTAAGCTCAGGGGTGGTGTAATGTTAGCTGGCACTTTCTAGTGCATGCTTATCCTTCAGATGAGGTTCTCTTGAGATTGTGCCATCTTGTATCGGAAAATTCTGGCACCATCTCAAGCTTCCACCACAAGGATCCTTTATTCTGGGAAGTAGTGTAGATTTTGTCACTGGTGTCAGTTAAAAGTATTCAACCCATTGATGTATTTCTTCTGCATTATTGTTTCTTTTGGTGGTTGCCTAGTACAGTGGTTCTCAAACCTGTCCTGAAGTACCCCCAGCCCTGCACATTTTGTATGTCTTCCTCATTTATCACACCTGATTCAGCTCATGAGCTCATTAGAGACTGCAAGATCTGGGCTGCATCCGAAAACCTAGGCAGCTGACTTGTAGGCAGCCTCGCTGCCCTATCAGGCAATGACTTATAAGGCAGCATTTGTGCATGAAGGCACCTCACGAAACTGATTTCGGACAGACTTTTGAGGCAGTGTAACGGTTTAATGATCTACCGCAAAATAGTGCGAGCTTTGGTGAGAACTAAACAAATATTTAATTACTACAGTAGTAATTTCTCGCTAGAAATGACATCAAAAGTGGAAAATGTTGGCCAAAAACATACATTCACACACAAACTGACCAGCAAACGCATCTTTCGGATGCCAGCTTTATTTTTCTAGCTCAAATTTCACAGAATGGCAAGCACAGAATTGTGGGATATCAAAGGCAGCAAAGGATACATCTATGCTGCCTTCAAAAATCGATCAGATCAAGGTATCTCAGGAAACAGGAACTGAAGGACATGCCTTGATGTCTTCCTACCTTGAAACGTGTCCTTCGAAGGCCGCATTTTCCAGTTTTCGGACGCAGCCCTGAAGTGGGTGTCAGATATAGGGAGACATACAAAATGTGCAGGGCTGGGGGTACTCCAGGACAGGTTTGAGAACCACTGGCCTAGTAGATGTTTTTTTTTTTTTTCTTTTCTTTTAGAAAGGCATGTGTAAATTTCTTTAGTGCATACTTCCTTTTTTTATTTAAACCCAAAGTACCTTGTTTTTTGAGGTCAGTGGCTCTAGCTATAAATGGTGCTGTAAGTGTTTCATGCCACTTTGTAACTTCCACCACTTTGCTCCCATAACGGCCTGTCTCCAAAAGCCCAGACAATATGTAAAAAAGTAGAAAAAAAAAGAGAAATTTAGTTGTTCTTAACTGAAAATCTTGACATTTGCTCCAGCTCTTCAAAGAATCTGTTGATCCACTTCACAAAACCGTCTAAATGATTTAAGGAATCAGACCAATCCGGTTCTCAAGTTCATTTTCATGATCCAGTCACAACACTTAAGGCACTTTTCCACTGCGTTTTACTACTCGGCTTGGAATGACTCGACTCGCTTTACTTTCGGTTTGCTTTTCCATTGCATTTAGTACCACTTCAAAGTGGGTTGGATTATAGGCTGATCGTTATAGTTGCCTTTACTTCTGTGGATCCGCTCCTCGTCTACCAACGAGTCTGCACCTCGTTTACTGACCACGATACAGACATTTCTTTTTTCAAGTTGCGTGTGACAGTCGTTTAAAGCAAGTCGTTTCGCGAACAAATGATACTGCGGTGGCTGTTACTGTCTATTTATAAATCTAGTGTGTTTGGTGTCTCGTGTTTCAAATCCAATGACGCTGGTAGTGACGATTCTCTCTGACCAATCAGTGATCTGCAGTGTTTACACGTCACATTTAGTATCGGTACGGCTCGCTTGGAACCAAGGTGGTACTATTTAAGCGAGCCGTACCGAACCGTACCATGCAGTGGAAAAACGCCATTAAAGTCCATCTAAAGCAATATTAAATATGTTCTGACTTTGTTACACCACAGAAAAATGCGCTATTAACCACCCAGCCAAATTTGAATGATTAAAAAAAGTCAAGTAAATAAAATAAGTACTGAATCTTGAAAAAATAACCAGTATTCTCTGCTCTAAAATGCTAGGGTCATGTCCACTGTCTGCGCTGAAACCACGCCTATTCGCTGGAAAGCTGCCGCCTTTCTCAACTGTCAAATACTGCTACAACCTGAATGGATGCTCCCTCAAGCTGTTTTCTAAATTATCGCAACCAGGTAATATGCGTTTACTCAACGAAGGCATAGCTAGCTAGCAAACTGTAGGCTGTAGTAACTAACAGTAATGACAGTAACTCGTGAATGATTGAGCGGCCGAACCACTGATGCTAATGCGCTCTAGTTATTATAGTGTTAGGGGCGGGGCCATGCTCAGTGGCTCCAGTGCATCGTCGAGCCATGATTTCAGGCCTGCCAAAAAATCCTGAACGCAAAAATGGTGAAAAACTGTCTAACTCCACAATTCAGTACTACATAGTATAGCTGTGATTGGTACCCAAGTTATGAGCAAAACAACAAACGACATCAAGTGTGACTGTGATACAAACAAAACTTTAACTATTTTAAACATGTGAACTATTCTAACACACACACACACACACACACACACACAGTTTAATATATAAGGTTTAAAGCTGAAGAGTAAAGAATAAAAGCATGAAATTATGCAGTATTTGATATTCAGCAGACCAACAGACTGAAGGAAACATCAATTTTATTAGTTCTAACTTCTAACACACCTTTGTGAAAAGGGGTAGGTGATATTTAATGTATCAAATAAAAAGACAAACTCTGATGTACTTGACATACTCTGATATAATTTGTTGAGGTTCCAGTTGATCTTTGCTGAAGTTGTATTCATGAGGGAGAACCGGCTTGCTGCAGAAGGTTTTTGATTGTAAAGGCAAGGCCGTTGCCTGGTGCAAACTTAGTTGTTCTTCGAAGATTTCTAGCTCAGCATCCTTGTCTTCACATCAGAATTTCTAATTCTTCCTTCTGATCTTTTAAAGCATGAGGATGTCACAACCTAAGGAGGTGTGTGAGCCAATAAGGAGTTGTACTTTCGGAGAGAAGTTTCTGATCATTTGACTTCTTGCAGGATGTTTTGCATATGAAATTGGATTATATTAGATATAAAAACTTCTATTAGATTATTATATGAATATGTAACAGAGTTAGCGATCTAATGTAAATTAACATACATCTGCATCTGGGTGTTAGTTGCAGTTTGCAGGTATTTCCACAGAAACTCTTAAGGGCTGTGACACACCAAGCCGACAGTCGGGCTTAGTTTTCTTGTTGAGTGAGGGGTATTGCAGACTATTTATTAAATATAACAAATAATTGCATGTCTGATCTGTCTCAGGCACTATACTGACTAGTATATACTTGAGGATGAAAAATAAAATGAGGATACTGTACGCAGCCATTAATGTTGTAATGCTAGCCAAATGATAATGAACAAGCTAGACTCCCCTGCAGTTAGGGGAGTAGAAGATGAGACGAGCTAGCCAAAAGTCCAGATTCCACTGCAGGGATGCATTGAGTTACTGGAGTAGCATCATTCACTGTTTAGATACATTACTGTTTACACATGAGTGCTGAGGGAAGTCCGGATGTGTGGCTTCTCAGGCTGTTCCAAAGTTTAGAAGCCACATAAGAGAGGGCTCTTCATTTGCTCTGTATTTCACTATTATTGGTAGTGATAAAACACCTGCATTTTGTTACTGTAGGGGGTGCAAAAGGCTATAAGACTTGGGAGATCTCTCAGGTACTGGGGCTAGATTGTTTAGAGCTGAACATGTCAATAGCAGTATTTTTAAGTCAATAAGAGGCTGAACAGGTAGCCAGCAGGGTGGATAAAATAGGCCTGCCATGCTAAAACTTTATGGATCTTCAAGAACTTCAAGGCTGCTCTGTTTTAGACCATTTATTATGGATGCAATGGAGCATCCAGTCAGAAGTACATTATATACTTAGCAATTTGAAGTTATAAATGTATTGTCTCACTACTCCAAATCAGATAGTGAAACCATGTTCCTTATTTTGGCTACACTAAAAAAAAAAAAATCAAGAAATTGTTTGTTTTTGCATCTATTTGATCATTATTCAAAGCCCTTAAAGGGTTAGTTCACCCAAAAATGAAAATTCAGTCATTAATTACTCACCCTCATGTTGTTCCAAACCCGTAAGACCTTTGTTCATCTTCAGAACACAAATTAAGATATTTTTGATGAAGTCCGAGAGCTCTCTGTCCCCTCCTTTCAAGGCCCAGAAAGGTAGTAAAGACATCGTTAAAATCGTCCCTGTGATTACAGTGGTTCAACCTTAACCCTTTGAGTGGTACGGTCCCACATATGGGATTTTTATTTCTGTGCCCCTGGGTGTACAGTCCCACATATGGGATTTAGAACGTTCAGCGACATCACATAACTGGCAACTGTGCTTTCACGCTTTGGCTTTTGCAGTGTTTCCAGCCACAATGTTTTTTTTTAAGGTTTCAGACATTTAAATACGCATAAGCACCAGTAAAACAATACATTTAGAGTTTATAAAATACACACTGATGTCAGGCTGTGGAACAAGGAAGATTTAATTAGTAAAAATTAAGTAATTAAATGAATTAAAATGTACATAAAATGAATTAAACTTTTTTTTTTTTTTTTTCCTGATAAATATATAATCCTGGTTATTGTGTATTTAAAACACATTCAGTTTGTTAGTACTATTACATAAATCTTATTTTTACTTGATTCAATTATGTACTGACAAATGTATAATCCAAATGGATGGGAATTTTATATGCAATTAAAATACATTCATCTTAATTATAGGCCTTAATATTTAAGGATGTTTTTCCTTTGTTATAGTGGCATTTCAACATTTAAAGGTGCACTTAGTGTTTTTGGTTTATGTTGTGTGATAGTATAGTATTCAGCTGGTCGTGTGATCTCAAAAAGTGATCTAACTGCTTTTATTACTGCTTTTATTAGAAGTAGTCAGGTTTTTCTTTGTGTAAAAATGAGGGAAAATACTGAGAGCACCTTTAAATTACTGTCAGTTATGACATCTCGCCTTGTAGTACATGAAACCATCAAAACAGAAATTGCACTTGTGAACCTAGTGAGATTTATTCAATGTTATTTAGGTTTAGTGACTCATAATTCTGTTTTATCAAAGACGAGGAAGAGAAAATTACTGGTCATCCAGCCTATAATGTCCTTATTACTGACAGCTAATGTAAAAAAAGAAGAAGAAGAAGAAGAAAAAGAGTGAATTCATCTGGCTCAATCTGACAGATGAGATATAAACCAGGCAAGCAAATGCTGACATACAGTACTTCTCAAACTTTGAAAAAGGATATTATGATCTGTAGTGTCAAATGCAGCAGTAAGGTCTACTAATAGAAGCAAAGAGATACATCCGTCATCAAATGTAATTAAGTTACTCTGACAAGTGCTGTCTCCATGCTATGACAAGACCTAGGCCTAAACCCTGAAGCTCTTCACTGAAGCTCTTCATGAATATTATTCTTCTGGAAGGAGCACAGCTGAGAGGAAAATTTATGTTAAATCTGAAAGTGTCCAGGGAAAAGATTTTGGTTCACTGTAAGAACAGAAATATATTCTTAGGATACAACTTAGAGAACCGGACTTTGTAAATGAACAGTTATGTGTGTATGTATGATAGTGTCCATAAACTGTGAGTGAAAGTGCTTTAGTGAAGTAGCAAAAATGCTTTAGTGAAAATTAGCATTATTTTTTAATTCAGTATACAATTTTTCATTGTAAATTATGTAATCAGCTTAACTTGAGTGAAACATTGCATTTATTGAATGAAAGTCAATATCACAAAATATGATTAGTGACTTAGAAATAGTGCAAAATCTTTAAGATTTCGAATTCATTTTAAAGGGTTAGTTCACCCAAAAATGAAAATTCTGTCATTAATTACTCACCCTCATGTCGTTCCACACCCGTAAGACCTTCGTTCATCTTCAGAACACAAATTAAGATATTTTTAATGAAACTCGAGAGGTATATGACTCTCCCATAGACAGCAATTTAACCGACACTTTCAAGGTCTAGAAAGGTACTAAAGACATTGTTAAAAAAAGTTGATGTGACTGCAGTGGTTCATCCTTAATTTTATGAAGCGACGAGAATAATTTTTGTTCGCAAAAACAAAACAAAAATAAGGATTTTATTCAACAATATCTTGTCTTCTGTGTCATTCTCATACGTTGTTTACGTTCAGCGCTTCCAGGTTCTGCGTCAGAACACCGACTCATTATTGGTCTGGCTCCTGCGTCAGCATCACACGCATGCATCGTGCTGCTCACGTGATCAGCTTTGGCCAATACTGAGCAGGCATTCGGACGTAAACACGTGCTTACCATGGCAGCTATGTAAGGATAATGACAGGGAAGAGAAGAGATTGTTGAATAAAGTCTTTTTTTTTTGCACACAAAAAGTATTCTCGTTGCCTTCATAAAATTAAGTTTGAACCACTGCAGTCACGTCGACTGTTTTAACGATGTCTTTAGTACCTTTCTGGACCTTGGAAATTGCTGTCTATAGAATGGATGAGTCATATACCTCTCGGATTTCATCGAAAATATCTTAATTTGTGTTCTGAATATGAACGAAGGTCTTACAGGTTTGGAACGTCATGAGGGTGAGTAATTAATGACAGAATTTTCATTTTTTGGGTGAACCTAACCCTTTAACATCAACTTTCTCAAATTTTCAGTTTGGTCTCAGACTTTTGGATCCAACTGCAGACCTTAAAGAAAATCACTAAACAAATAGTTAAAAAAATTATCACTAGAATATAGCAGATAGCCCAGATTATATACTTTGGTAGACTAATGGTATCTCTGTACAAAACATGCAACTAAAGTCTAATCTGATCAATACCCTACAGAGTAATGTCAGCCGCTCTCTCACCTCTCTCTTGTTAATTACATCTGACTATGTTCCTTTTGTCAACATATCAATAATCCTTCAATAATAATAATACTGGTCACATACTTCACCGGGAAATCAGTTTTCTCAATGCATTTCTTACACTTACTGTCAAATCATCAATAGGTTGCTGTATTTGTAGCATCGTAAAAAATCTCAATCTATTACAGCTGCTTAAAGATGCTTACTTAGCACTTAAGCGCCAGTCCAATGTTTGCTGTGTCATGAAGTATTTCAGTTTTTGTGGTTTATGTTTCCGTGAGGACCATCATTCTTCATATGCAGTCACACTGTCAAATACTGGACTTGCCATCATACATTTTTAGCATTTGTCTACTATAATGTCCACTATAATGTTTTCTGCAAATTGCAAAGTTTTTGTACCTACATAATTTAGTTTTTCATTACCATTTTCCATCATCTTCCTGACTTTTTTTTTTTTTTTTTTTTTGCTGTTGTGCCTTTAAAGTACCATCTTAGAAATAAACTTCAGCCACTCTTTCTTAACCCTGTGAATCCTTTAGGTGATATGTACAGCAGCAGGTTCTACACAGGCAGGAACATAATTTGACTTTTTCACATTTCAGTATTCATTAGTTCCCCTGGTGCTTCTTCTGGGAATAATACTTCCTCCTCATTTCCTTACTATGACTGGACAGACCAAGTTTCTGAACACCAAATAGGTGGTGTTGAAATGTAAATGTGGGCAGTTATATATAAAATTTCAGGGTTTTTCCAAGGATTTCAGAATGAGACATTTTTGTCAGCTTAGTTTCAATCTATGGTCTTTTTTTGCACACTGGGGAGAAAGTTTTAAAGTCTTACAGTTATTGGATGTTTTTATAGTATACAGCAGTGGCCAAAAGTGATATCCAGAGGGAATGTTTGTTTTTAATGACCCTACAAGTTCAATGAAACCATCAAAATATGAGAGAAAAAAATTAAATTGAAGTATTTTAAATATGAGGGAAGAATAAAAACATGAAACACAAAATTATTGTCAGATTAGAGCTACAGGTTTTATTTTACAATGCAAAAAAAGCATTAAAAAACAAAAAGCTCACAGGAAAAAGTATACATTAAAAGTGCAATAGGTGATTCTCTTCAGAAACATTTTTTGTTATGCTGGTTGATCCTGATAGCAATCACTATGTGAAGTGGTCTGAATGTATTTTTTATAAATGTATATCGACTGTGGAAGGCGTAGTACCATAAAATGTTTGTTCAATCATTGCGTTTGGTCCGCGAGAATGACAGGCAAACAGCAACAACCTAACTTTCCTTCTGAACCGACAACAAATGGCACTGGAAAAGTATCGACCAAAAGAAAGACAGAAAGGGTCTTTCTGTCTTAGAAAGGGCTACAACAGGAAAAAAAGGCTGGATCATAAAAGAGCTAAAACCCTGAATTAATATCAGCATTGCTTTTCCACGCTGGAGACAACTACGGGAGTCAAAGGGTCTGAAAGGTGATGCCATGGTTGTAGTATTTCTTTTGGACAGGTAGGTACATGGTATTATTCGATTTTGATGTGTTTTGATAGTAACACATAATATGTAGCGTATGCAGTTTGTGTACCTTTACTAATTAGCTCAATGACGGCAGCACCCAGCATCTAATCGGGAACTATTACAAGCAAACTACAACATCCACACCTTTGGTGCATGGATTCGTAAGGCCACCACCACCAGATGTTTCGACCATTTGTTTCTGAGTCTTGCTACAGACAATGAGTAAAACGTCTTGTTTCCTGCTTCAATTCCCTGCGGGTATTGTGCATGCCGTCCTTAGCACAAAAGATAGTTTTGTGTTGTTCTTGTTCCTTCGCTTGATACTCTGGCAATGTTTACATGGTATTTTTGCTGAAATACTATCACCTTTCTGGTTATAAAGACAGTGATGTGGTTTATTTTGTGCTCAAAGCTGCTAGTTTTTCAACAGCTGTCACTTTAGAAATGTCCAACATATCCATTTGCTGCATCCAGTTAGTTTTTAAAAAATTGTTTACGTTCGTTATGGTAGTACTGTTACTCAATGTACTGTAAAGTTTTCTCACCGGTGAATGACATGATGTAATCCAGTAACATTGTCTCTGGTTGTTATGCTTCTGGTCTGTGCGTGTTCATATGTTTTGGAGGAGGCGTGTCTTTGGATGCGATTTGCAGGGAAGGTGGGACTTATGCTTTCAATGCTAGCAGGCTAAAGTTAGCATTTTCCCACAACACCTATTGCACCTTTAAGCACATAATCAGTTATTAATATTTCATTGGTTCTCTCGTTTTTGCATATGTTCATAATTTCTTTGTATGACAGCCTGGACAAAAATGATGTCCGCACGATTTGTTGGTTCATTGTGTTACATTACGGCCTCTGGACGTAATATATTAATATTCATGATTGAGGTGTGTTTGTTGTTTTTTTTCCACTTTCCTCTCTGTCTCTCTCACTCTGCCTGCTTAGTAGTCACTAATTGGCCACAGCTGATGCTCATCATTGAGAGTGTGCTGCAGAGACCAAACCGTATAAAAGAGCAGGAGAAACAGTAGCTGTGTCTCATTTCATTTAATTTCGAAGGCTGCATCCTCCAGAGGACGCATCCTGTGAAGGATGTGGTATAAGGAGTGTCCTTAACCAGAATTAAATGAGACGTCCTTCGTAGGACACACAGGCAGGAATGGAAACGGGAAGTATCACGTTGCCATGCCAATGCGTTCATGGCAGCGTCGTTGCGCTCTCAGCAAATGAGTGAAAATTATTTATAAATTTATAAAGTAATTTGAAAAGAAAATGTATTTACTTGTTTTATTTTGGTTAATGCTTGAGGAACTGGTGTATGTACAACAGATATCTGTTACAGAGACAAAGGAGGAGGATATTAAGAAGAACAAAGTTTAAAACAAAAACAAGCTTGAAACTACTTACATGTAAACACATCTTCGCTTGTATGTACATCTGCCAACGCCGCCATTTTATTAATTTTTTTCAAATAAATGAAGGTTGTTAACAGTGACGCAAAGAATTGTGGGCTATCTGCAGCAGCGAAGGATACACCTCATGCATCCTCCGAATTCCTGTGAAAGAAGGGCGCATTCGAAGGTCGCATTCAGAGTTTCCTACTTTCTTTTATGAAATGATACAGCCTCAATGATGTATGCAAACTTCGAATGCGACCTCCGGAGGATGCAGCCTTTGAAATGAGACACAGCTAGTGTTGGAGAGAGGTTCACTTCTCCCCTGCTTCAGACTTGCCTTGAGATCCTTAATTCTGTTGAATGTGAGAACTTGTGTGATGTTCTGCTGGGAGTTAGCCCATAAGTGTTACCTTTTCTTATTGTTGGCTACCGGAGTGTTGAGAGATCTTGAAATCTGTAGAATGTGAAAACTTGTGTGTTTTCCTGTTGAAAGTAAACTCTGCGTTTGTCTAGTATTGCTGTGATACAGCTAGTGAGATTCTACCCACGTTTATTTATTCGCTACAGTATATTAGGCATTATGTACAATTTTTGCAGTAAAATATCCAAAAACCACTAGGCCAGTGTTATACATTTTGTTCAGTTGAGTACTTATAATATCCCAAATGTTTCCAACTATTTGTAAATTGTGAGAAAATCGTGATTTTTTTTTTTTTTTTTTTTTTTTAAACCAAGGATCTGGGACGTGTCAGAGTAACAATGCACAGAGTAACATTATAACATCATTTTCAACAGAGTCAAATGTCTTTAGCTTTAAGCGATTGTATCTTTTTGTTTAATGGTTGGAAGCTGTAGGGAGTAGGTGACAATTTTTTTGTGCACTTAATGCTTAATACTGTTTTTAGTTAGTAAGGAAGTTCCCTCTATTAGTAAGCTGCTGCTTTGTTTGTTTTAGCTAGGCCCTCTCCATTTATTGCTTCCCTTTTCTTGTTTACATTTTTTTTTTTTTTTTTTTAACATTTATAGTATAAAGATGCAAAAATTTACATTTTAAATAAATGCTGTTCTTTTGAACTTTCTCTTTATCAGAGAATAATGAAAAAATGTATCACGGTTTCCACAAAAATATTAAGCAGCACAACTGCTTTCAACCGTGAATAAGAAAAAAAAAATGATTCTTGTACTAAATAAGCATATTAGAATGATTTCTGAAGGATCATTTCATGTGACACTTAAGACTGGAGTAATGACTGCTGAAATTCACGGTATGGTAGTGTGTATATAATGAATGAATATTTATTTTGAAAGGGACAGAGAAATTTGATTTCTCACCATATGACTGGTTTAAATGGGGGAAAAAACTCATTTAAAGATGTCACATCATAATCCTTTTTGCCATGACTGATAAATGTATTGTGGAAATAAATGTATATGTTGCCTGACACAAAACTGACAGGGTACATTCAATTAGTTGATGTAGTTATTTGTGCACACTCATTTTCCCTGTGCTTGTATGTATTTGTGTGTATGTGTGTGTGAGAGAGTGTGTGTGTTAATTAGCTTTAACACAGAATGATAGGCCATGTGTCTGTGCTGTACTCCTTTTTTTCTTTTTTTTTCCCCTTTTTTTTGTGGCCAGAATGGGATGCTTGACCTCTAGCTGAGGGCTGCGCTAATGGGCCAGTTGCACACAGCAGATGTATGCTGAGAGCATGTGTGCCAGTGTGGACTCTGTCCAGCTCGACAGCCGGGGAAAAATGACAATGCTAGTCACTGACATCATTTACGAGGCCATTAAACCTTCATTCCACTGTGATAATGACATGTGATGTAGCAAAGGACGAAGGCCTTTTTGACATGAAGCCTTGCTTTCTTTTAAACCTTTGACTTAACGTATATAGACCCTCTCAAGGACAGATGATAAACAGACAATGTCAGCCAGAACTAGATGGGTTAGCTAAAATAGGCAGAGTGCATTTTATGGCCAGGTTTCACAGACAGGGCTTAACTAAGCCAGGATTAAACCTTAGGTCAATTAGGGTATTTAAGTGGCTTTTATAAATGTACCCTAGAAAAAAACATTATTGGTGTGCATCTTGAGACAAAACAATAACACTGGCATATTTTAAGATAGTTACTTTCCATTGAAACAGCTCAAACATGCATTTTAGTCTAGGACTAGCTTAAGTCTTGTTGCGAAACTGGGGGTATGAGTTTTAACCTTAAAGGGTTAGTTCACCCAAAAATTCTGTCATTAATTACTCACACTCGTGCCGTTTTACACCCGTAAGACCTTCGTTGATCTTCGGGAAAAAAAAATTAAGATATTTTTGTTTAAATCTGATGGCTCCGTGAGGCCTACATAGGGAGCAATGACATTTCCTCTCTCAAGATCCATAAAGGTACTAAAAACACATTTAAATCAGTTCATGTGAGTACAGTGGTTCAATATTAATATTATAAAGCGACGAGAATATTTTTGGTGCGCCATAAAAACAAAATAACGAATTATTTAGTGATGGCCGATTTCAAAACACTGCTTCAGGAAGATTCGGAGCATATTGAATCAGCGTGTCGAATCATGATTCGAATCGCGTGTCAAACCGCTGAAATCACGTGAAACTGCGGATTCGACACGCTGATTCATAACGCTCCGAAGCTTCCTGAAGCAGTGTTTTGAAATCGGCCATCACCTCACTATCATAAATCTTATGAACTAAAAATCTTACTAACCTTTTCTGTGTAAAGCTATAGCCAATTTTATAACTTTGTTGCTATAACAATGCAAAGCCATTGACATTAAAATTCTGAAATGACTGTTTTAAACAGCTTTTCAGCTTAGATAATACAAAAAATGTTTTAACAATAATTAATGTAAGTGCTTTTATAATTGTAAGCTTCACATTTCTGCTTTTACAAAATGCTATTTCAGTCTTTCTACTTCAAACATTTCATGTTGAATTCAATGTGTTAATTGCCATTTCTTTGGAGTAATTTGTGAAATTTACTAGCAATTTCTGAGTGTAAATTGTTTCAAAGGAAATCATATACCATTTTTTTTTTTTTTTTCTTAGTGTGTTGAAATGCTGTTGAATCAGCTTGACTTGTATTGAACCCAAAATAATTCTGTAAGCCATGATCTAGAGAAGGGTTAAATCCACAAAATTGTGATAAGAATCTCTTGGTGGGCGACATGAGCAAAAAAACAGGGTAGATGTCTGAAATGAGTCAGTAATGTTCTCAGCCAGTTCTCTCCCCTCCTGTGGAGAGAGACCTTTGGTGAATATTGAATGATGCTAATGTCAGTCTGCCTCCAAAAGTCATTCTCATTTTCCATCGACCAAAGCAAGGAAAACAATTCTGGCCGACCAGCAGAGCAGGCAGTAATGAAGCAGGGACGACAAATTAGAGCTGAAATTAAATAAAGGAGATTACATAAAGCAAGGGCGTGGGAGCATGAAATTCTGCTGAAAGATTTAGTGTAGTGGAGAGAGGTAGAAAATATGAATGCAAAACTTTTATTTATTTATTTATTTAATAAATCTTATTCAAAAAGGCTACATTCAGACAGAAAATACAGTATATGACAATCATAAACAGTCTTTTGTTCACTTTCTTGAATTGGTTTTTCAGCATAAAGCCTGAATAGTGGCCAGCAATGATCCTATGAATGGACATTGAACAGAGTCTACCTTTATCACCATGGTAACATCTGAAGCCTGATGTAGAGCTGCTGGTTCAGGAAAGGAGAGAAGTCTCTTGAACAGTGCTGTGTTAGGGCTCATTAATTACAGCAAAAATCAGTTACGCCTGGCCAAGTCACACATCTGTTCAACACTCCTGCCTGCCTCTGTCTAATGCACCACTGATCACACAGAACACAAACCTTCACGTATAATGCTCCACTTATCATTCTCTCTCCTCTTTGTTGTCCACTTTCCCCTGTTTCAGTCTTTCAGTCTGAATGATCTTGATTTCCTTCTGTGCATTTATGGCCATGATTTACTAACATCACCAGATAAAGGACACTAATGTGTGTGCTCGCTTCACTGGCGTATTGGTGGCTGATTTGCAATATTTTATCAAGAGAAATGTCTCTTAATACTTTTCATCCTATTGATGATATTCATTATCTCAATATTAGTTTATGAAATTTCTCTAAAACGCTTAAATATATGAAAAATGACAAATGGCTGAGCCTTTAAAGGGATAGTTCACCCAAAAATAAAAATTCTGTCATCATTTACTCAGCCTCAAGTTGTTCTGTACACAAAGGAATATATTTGGAAGAATGTTTGTAACCAAGCAGATCTCGCCCCCCATTGACTATCATATTAGGAAAAAAAATACTATGGTAGTGAATGGGGGTGAGATATGCTTGGTTACAAACATTCTATCTCAAACAAATATCTTCCTTTGTGTACAGCAGAACAAAGAAATGTATACGGATTTGAAACAACTTGAGGGTGAGTAAATGATGACACAATTTTCATTTTTGGGTGAACTATCCCTTTAAAGTAAAACATTTTTAAGTGGTGATGCAAATGGATCGCTGTATCAAAACTTGACTCTTCCCTACTGAAGTTTAAATCAGAGACGCGATTGCAAAAATCTAATGACATGCTTTTTAGAAAACTTTATAAGCAAACAAAAAGCATAATTAAACTAATAATTAACTTAAAATCATTATGCTGTTGATAACGTCTCTTAATTTTATATCAGCAGTTCATTAATTGTAAATATTTTTAATAATCGAGGCATCGTTCAGGCCTAGTGGTAACGTATGATAATTTATGATGACATACATACAAACATTGTATATTGATATACAAACTTGTATATCAGAAATATTTACATATATTTTTTTTTTATTAAAACCACCTGGTATTTAGTAGTGGTTCAACGGATCACAAAACTCATGGTTCGGATCATATCAGGGTTATTAAGTCACGGTTCGGACCATTTTTCGGATCAGCACAAAAAAAAAAAAAAAAAATGGGGGGGTGGGGGGTAACTTTCCATTTATTACTTAGCCCACTTTAACTACTCCGATACCACAGCAGAAACTACTAGCCTAACTAATACATTATTAAAGGCAAGTGAACAGACTGTAAAAAGAACAAATACTGTACACCAATTCCAAGCATAGATAAATACATCATAAAGTTAAAAATAAAGTATAAGGTCTAACTGTAGTATTAATTTTCATGTACAGAAATGTAGTAATTAAATGTAAGATGACACTGTATAAATTTAATATAGATTAATCTTTGTTAAAGCTGTGTTATGTTGTTTGATTTACATGAAAGACAACAGCAGGTATTTATAGGTTGCTGTCACTTTAAGAGTAAGACCCCATGCACGCACACATCCGATAGATACACATCCGAATTCTCACCTTGTTCACTTAAGACATAACCGAATGTGTTTACGAGAATACTTGCCGAGAGGGGTATTTTGACTGACATAATGCGTGTATGTGTCCATCCAAGTGCATTTAGGACGCGAAAGAGAAATCAATTTGGAGTTTGCGAGCTATCTGTAACGCGCCTCTCTCTCTCTCTGTGTATGTGCGTCTGTGTGCACACCGATAACAGCGTGGCGTGCGATACCGAACTAAACCCTCTTTTGGCTCTTTTAGCGTTGGAATGGTTTTATGTCTATTTAATGTGTAGTTGTAATGTCTATTTAACTAGCAAGACAAAACACGTGCAAATGATAACCTTTCACTCTATTGCGGTTAAACTTGCAATTGATCCGCGAATCACATGCGTGCCGAACCGTGGGGCTTGATCCGTTTAACCACTAGTATTTAGTGATGATGCTGATGATATGAGAATCCTGAAAAAAATATATCATGGTTTCCACAAAAAATATTAAGCAGCACAACTGTTTTCAACATTAATAATAATAAGAAATGCTTTTTTAGCATCAAATCAGAATATTGTAACGAATGTTCTCTTCCACTGTTTGTTTTGGGTGAGTTTAGCATGTCTTAGTTCAGTTTCTTGTGTTTTGAGTCTGTTTCCTTGGTTTCTCATTGATTTGATTATGTTGTACACCTGATGCTTGTTTCATTGATTAGTTTGTGTATTTAAGCCCTGTGTTTTGTTTGGTTCAGTTGTCTGTTCTCACACGTGTATACCGGCTGTTTTGTTCATGTCTTTTGCCAGTCTTAAGGGCCTTTTAAACAACACAGATTTCACCTAAAAACTGAAAACTTTATGCGTTTTGACCATTCATTTATACGACAACTGTGTTTTGGGGGCCTGAAAATGCTAACTTTTGAAAACGTGTTCCAAAGTGCACGTTTTTGAAAACGATACTGTTATTGTCTGTGTAAACTACAAAAACGTGAATTTATGAAAACGGTGATGTCATGCGTGTGCGTATTATGTGTTCAGTCTATAGGCGTGTTTCTTTACAAAGTGACATCGCCAACTACTGGCCTTGCTGCATAATACAGCGTTTTTAGTCGTTTTCGCGGATCTGTGTGAATGGAAATCCTTTAGACAACATTGTCGTATGTACGCCAAAAACACAAAGGAAAATCTTTTTTAGTACATTGTTGTCATGTACTCTAAATGTACCCTTAGTGTCCTGAGTGTTTTGTTTTGAGTTTGTATTTTTATCTAATAAACGTAGCCTTGGTGAGCATAAGCCACTTACCAACCCCCCAAAATTTGAACAGTATACTGTACATGTATGCGTATTCATATGTATATGCATATGTACATACTTGAAGAGATGTATGCATCTCAAACACTTAATCCTTGATAGTAGACGTTAGTAGATCAGCCCTGATATATTTTCACCCTAACCATTAATGAATCAGGGTCTATGTTTTTCTCTCTCAGCTTTTCTGTCACCCCTCTCCCTGTAAGCTTTCAAAGAGAAAAGCTCCCTGGACAGCTGTCTCATATGAGAAGTGGAGAGCAGCCTAAGTTCATTTATACCCAAGTGGCACTTACTTGAAGCACTTCCTAAGACATATTTTAAATATGATTCTGTTGAGTGTTTGGGTGAAAATGAAAAGCTTTAGGTTTGTAATGTCTGCCTGCCGTTCTCTTGTTTAATACGCATACCAAATATCCCTCTGAAGACTTATACGCAAATTGTAGTAATATGTGCTGGTAAAGCTAACTATGTGGGGTATTTTTGCTTTACATGTCTGTTGAGAATTTTTATTTCCATCTGCTGCTTTCAACAAGAACAATAACAAGAACAGAAGGATTAGTATTATAATTTATGTAGTTCTTCAAAACTCGATGATAAATATAAGCTGAGTCCCTGCACGGATTTCTTGCGTTCTGTTTATAATATGATCATATGTTGATAATTAAGTCACTAATGTTTCCCAGCCTTTAAACAATTAAACGCATGGTACATACATGCATAGTAATGCTAAACTTAATTAAAAAAGGAGAGGAATGGATTAAGACTGAGAACTCCTTTAATAACTGTAATGAGGTTTAGAAGCACAGCCATCACCGCAGAACAGTACAGGACTAAAATAGCAAGCCCTTTTCACCAAAAGTCTGTTTGGTTTGCTCTTGGCAACACTGCTTAAATATGCTAAAAACAGCTGTCTAAAATTAAAAGTTGGGATTTTCTCACTGGCAGAGTCTGATTAACACTATTTCTCTCACAGCTGGGAGAGCTGATAAATCCTGTTTCTCCTATTAAATGTATGAGTTTTGGGACTCGTCCCTTTGACACAATGTTGATCTGTTGTTTTGCTCCTTTGCTACCTGCTGGATAAACATGTCACAGCAGTGAATTTACAATAAGGCGTGCAATTTTTTGGGGGGCTTTTATGTTTGATTTTACCATTTTAAAAAGGTCACAAATTACAGCATACATTGTAACATTGTTGGGGAAGTGGCCTAGTGGGTATTGAATGTGCTACGATGTGTTGCATGTGTGGGAGACCTGATTATGGGTCCAGCTCGGGTCTTTTCCCAGATTTTTCCTGTCTCCTTTTCTCACTCCTATAAATAAAAGCCAGAAAAAGACAGAAATGTTCTAATACTAGATACAAAACAAATTATAATGGAAAATAGTGCAATATGAGTAGATTAAAAAATTACAATAATCAAGCATTAAAATATTACATTTATTTTAATAAATAATCCATATATTGTTATTAAATCAGAGTACATTTTTTTGCCTTTTTTTTTTTTTTTTTTTTTTTTTTTTTTTTAGGTCTCTCGAAGTCATGAAATTATGTGAATCAGTAGAGTGTTACCCTTTGATCAATGTAAATAGCACAGGATGTCAATATCGGTGATGTCTAAAGGTATTTTCAAGAAATTCATTATCACTCTTGTCTTTACACATCTGTGAAAATGGAACACACATCTACAGTACAGTATGAGTTGAGTTGACTTTAAAAAAAGAGAAAATTCTTAGTGTGCACATTACAGCAATTATGATAGTGGTAGCTGGCTTATGATTGATGAAGGGGAGAATACATCCCTAAAAAATGTCAGAGAATGGCACAAGACCCTTCAGATGTATCAAAACTACTTATGATCATGGAAAATGACCCAAAATAGGAGTCTGTCAGGCAAGAAAGTATGTTTTTAAAAGCTTTTCTTTTTCACGTAACCCAAAAGAACAGCCAGTTCTCCGTGGTGTTATACGCATAAACCTCAATTTGTTTTTAAAGTTTATAATTTCTTTTATTTATTTATTTATTGTTAAATGGTAAGTGCATTCCAACTAAATGCACTACATTTTAAAAGTCCAAAAATATGTAAGGTTATGTGGAGGTAAATGTACAGCAAAATAAATAAATACTGGAAATTAATTGTGATTAATTACTTCAATCGTTTAAAAATATATATTTTTTTTTAAGTTATCGACGTATTATTATTTGGCCATGGCTAATAAATCAGTGCCAACAGGTAGAAGCACCACATCATTGGATGCGCACACAACAGAGATATGATCAGTTCCCCTCAAGGTTTCCTTCTCTGTCTCCACTTCTTCAATCTATGATTGTATTTGCTGCCATCCTCCATATCTGAAAATCTAGTATCCTCCACTCCAGAACTAATAAAGTTATATCTGTTCTGTAAAGACTGCTGACCTAAAGCTTGGCAATGTCAAAGCATCTACTAGTGGTGTTAAATTACCGTTACAGTGTTTCAACAGAACCCATATTGTTTCTTGTTGTATAATGGATAACCAGATACTGTTGAATAACAGAAACCCATAAAGACAGTTGTGTAACTAGTTTCATAACATTTAGCATGTCAGCACTTGTAATGTAAATGTAAAGTGAAGGTAGTACTAAAGGGAATTTAAAGGGTTAATTATGATTTTCATAATTTACTTTCATTTACATATATCAGTCAAACTGAGTAGTTCATAGTAATGTAAATGCAATATATACTGTACACCTCCAATGATAGCGTTATACAATTGTTTTCATGGAATACAAAATAATATTTTGTATTATGCAATTATTTTGTCATATTAGAATATAGAGAATAGATATTAGATATTATAAAAGATATATTATATTATAAAAGATTAAATTAAAATATTAAATATAATCAAAAATATTATTTATAAATTATGAAATAAATCAGTTAAGAAATATTACTTTAGTAATAATTGTACTGTAAAACAAAATTGCATAATAATATTATAAAATAAAATAACAATATATGTTTTATTATAAATATTATTATTATATTATTCTGTATTATTACACGGTTCTGTGGAATACTTGATTCTGATTGGTCAATCGCGCCATCCAGCGGAGTTATGTTATCACAACCGCTGAAAACAGATGTCACAGGCTCATCCGGGTTACTGAAGTCGGCAGCGTTATACGCTTGCTAAGAACGTTTTTTCTTCGTCGAAGTTTTGCGTTTGGTGAGCTAATAAAATATTAACTTAGTATAATCAATATTTTGTGTACAGTTATTTAATTATGTCATCCAGTATCGTGGACTCGCACTCTCTTGTTTCATACAAACGCAGCTGCTGCAATTTTGCGACTATTGTTTTGTACACTGTTGGATTATAAGATAACAAACAGGTACGATTTTAAAACAGTTTCATCTCAGATCAATATCTCTTATCCCCATAATTATTTATGTCGTGATATGCCGTTTAATAAGTGCTGTACCGTAACTGTACCATATCCCTTAAATGTCCATCTAGTTTGAAATTGCCGCGCTAGCAACTGCACTCTCCGCGGTAGCTTTGCGTTTAAAGAGCTAATAAAATATTTAGACTCGGATCAATATTTTGTGCCTAATTATTTACATATGTGGCAAGTAGCCATGTAATAAGCGGGATAATGTACACCCAGTCAGTTGTTATCTCAGAATAAACCCCTTCAGGCTGATACAAGTCCTGATCACCCTGTCGGGGTTTCTGAGATAACAACCGGCTGGACATTATTCCTTACTTATTATTCAACAGTAAACTTAGAATAGTAATATTAATTGTATTAATTATGTATTAATATTAATTTCTTTGCTTTCAATTGTTAAATCATAGAGCTTTTATTTTGGTGAAAACCCTCAAGGAGACCATAAGTTTCTCATTGTTTGAAACCCAATTTCTAAACAATTCTCGTTACAAATTGGGAAGACGTGAAGGATGTTCAATTTTTAAAATGCACATAAGCGACCTTACCGTCCATACTGAAAACACAGGTTAATGAGCTGCACACGTAAAAAATAAACACGTTCATTTTTACATGTTCACATGGACTACAAATGCGACTTGCACTGTAGAGCCTTACACTGTACAATCAACAGATGCAGAAATTTTGTACTAAGATGTTGTTAAACAAGTACATTTTAACCACAAGTAACCACTTTCTTGGAACCTATAGCACTTGAAAAGAGAAATTCGGCTAACGGCTCCCGTGGCATTATGGGATAGAGAAGTGTCTCCTGGTTGCACACTTCAGAATCTCAGCAGATGCAGTTCATCATCCGGGTATTGTTCACATACTGTGTCATGAATACTGAGTGTTTGGATATCCTACTTGTTTGACATACTCTTTTAGCATTCTGTGGAGCAGGGAAGTACGTTTCTTTGGACACAGGGAGAGCGAGAATGTCAGCTCTGAATGCTCGTCGTCTCTCGGGTTGGTTTGTGTCAATCCGTGAGGGAGCTGGTAAAGAACATTACCTTTTCATTGCCTCACTCTCTTTCCGCACCGCACCCTGACAAAACAGCTTCTTTCAAGAGAAGACATGTGACTTCAGGTGTCTGGCTGTGCGTTCAGGGACACTGTTAGTTTCACTCTGTGGTTTTCATGCATCGTCCCTAATCTGCAGAGAACAATCATTAGCAATTGATGTCGAGCTTTATAAATGGTTATGACTGTAGACTACATAAACCGTGCAATAAAAAGTTTGGCTAGAGTTGTTTCCTACATTAATGACCATTTAATGGTTCTCCTCCCACTTTCTCCAATTTGTATTCTGCTCACTGTATGTACTAGGTTTTTCCGCCCCTCCCACCCCTTCCTTCATCCCTTCGCTAAAACCCTCCCCCCTCTTTCTCCAACGCTCCACTTGTCTGTTGAATGGCAGCCTGATTTTTTTTTTTTTTTTTTTTTACACAGGCCCATTAAGCTCTGGAATTCCACTTTGCCAGTGAACCAAATCCCTGTCTCCTGTCTCTTCTGTCTTTCCCTATGGACCGTCCTGTGAATATACAAGATGGCTTGTGTCACTGCGCTGCCCTGCGCTCTCCGACGCAGAAACACTGCGGAACAGTCCGTCCACAGGCAGATCTCACAGCCTGTCATGTTGTGAACCCTTTGCTCTAGATGCCATTGCTTCCTGCTTTTCTTCTTCAAAATATCACTTTAATTAGTCCTAGTTCTTATCTTCTCCAGCAGAGGCTGTTTTATGTGCATATCTTTAATTAGGAACGTAAATGTTAAGCATAGGATAGAGCATAAAGTCATGGGGTGGATTGTTTTTTGTCCAGAGAATATTGTATATTTTATGTATTATTTAATTATAACAAATTATAACATGAGAAATATATATTTGTTAATTTCATTGGAGATTGAGAGAAGACTTACTGCAGAGTACTGCGACTATTTTTAGATGCAAATGTGAGTGAAATTCTTGCACTGTCAAGCCCTGCAAGCAGAATTGTAAATTCCACTTTATCTGTCTTCTGGGCAAATAGAAATACTGATAGGCATGTTCTGCTAATTCCTCCTGTGTTTATTTTTTTGTTTTTTTTTAGGTGACAATCTATTTTTGTGGCAGCACCTGCCGCTGTTTTAAGTGGGTGGTTCTTGGACAGAATAAACTACAAAATAGACCAGACTTTATGTAACACAACAAAGTGCGAGTTATGGTTACAGTTAGGGTCAGAGTTTTGGCTTACAGACGTGTGAGAGTGAAATCAATGAGAGCCTAGTGTGTCAGTATTAGAGATGTCACGGTGAGGAAATTTTCTCACAGTTTAATAAATTTGTGGCAAAAACCGCTTTTCAATGTGTGCTCGCTTTTTGCTTTCATTTTAGAATTTGTGGTCTTGATCAGGGGGTGGCGATGGTGCACCCCAGGAGTTGGTGCCCTACGCAGACTGCCTACGGAGTGGCGGTAGGGGGAGAGTGGGGTAAGATGAGCCATTTTTTACTTATGTGGTCCTCAAGATAATCAAAAGTGAGGTAGAAGTACAATGAAAGTATCTAAAGCAATTTCGGGATGTTTCCTGTCATTTTAAATGATCAGAATACATCTATGACAAAGGGTTCTAAAAATACGACTTAAAAAACTGTTCCTGTGGCTTATGGCGCTTTTCCACTGCATGGGACGGCTCGGTATGGAATGGTAAGGCTCGCTTAAATATACCACCTCGGTTGAGGTTTTAAGGCTAGCCGGACCGATACTAAATGTGACGTGTAAACACTGCAGATCGCTGATTGGTCAGAGAGAATCGTCATTACCAGCGTCATTGAATTTGAAACACGAGACACCAAGCACGCTAGATTTAAATAGTCAGTAAAAGCCACCGCAGTATCATTTGTTCGTGAAATGACTTGTTTAAAAGACTTTTTCGCACGCAAAAAAGGCTGTATCGTGGTCAGTAGATGAGGTTCAGACTCGTTGGTAGACGAGGAACAGATCCACGGCAGTAGAGGCGGCGCAACTATACGATCAGTCTACAATCCCACCCACTTCGAAGCGGTACTACCTGCAACGGAAAAGCAAACTGAAAGTAAAGCGAGCCGAGCCAAGTAGTACCATGCAGTGGAAAAGCACCATTAGTTTACCCCAGGTTAGGGGTAACTTGATTCAAGTTTAACTGAGCCAAGTTAAAATGCTGGCTCAATTTACCTCACAACATTTGGCACACTTTGCCCCATAGCTGCCATTTTGGAAAAAAGCTAAAACTGGCTAGCTTACCAGTTCAGGCTAATTTAGCTAAATGATTTGCATGGTTTTATGTTACTAAATCACCAATATGCATCATAAATATTTTTAGATGGGACAAATTTGCTTTGATGTAACAGCTATTACATCTGGTATGCTAAAATTTTACTTTGACAAGCCAAAAACAGTTTTTAAAGTAAATGGATGTCTTCCACTCCTCCCATGTGCTTCTCCTTTTTACAGTTTGGCAGAAATGATGGGTGGTTCCAAAATATGCGGTCACATGACAATAAAAGTGTACGGTTGCCAAGATACAGGGAGTGGGTCAACTTACCCACTAGCTCATCTTACCCCACTCTCCCCTTACTGACTGTACATTTCACAAGAAAAGATATTTGTCAATGACGCTAAGGATCTGCTGCACTGTGCAGCTCATGCTGTATAGAGCAGACGCTTTCATTTTATAATTGTAGCATCCATTATCCAACTAAAATAAATGGTTTTTATTTCTATAAAAAAAAAGCAAACGACACTGGTAACACCGACTACCGCAGCAAGCCAAATCAGTATATAGATGTTGGAGGACGTGGATTTAGATCCATTCAAGTCATTTTGGTTCTTTTCAACAGAACATCTCCTTTTGGCTCTTTCACACTCTGATACACAAATGAACTGATATACACATCAAAAGTGGGAGGCTTCCCTCCTGTGTATGACCTCTCCTCTTCTGTGGTCTTACCTCCCTCCTAGATATCAAAGACAGTGAACATCAGGAGATTTTTTTTTTTTTTTTTTTTTTTTTTTAATGTGTGTGTCTTTGATATTTTTGTAGCTTGGGTTGCAGCTGCAACTGAGGTTTGAGACATTGGACATAACTGGTTTTCTAAAATATCTAAACATCCTTAGAATAAAAAATGACTTGAATCAAAACTGACATATTTAGAGAATATTAACTTATATTAAGTGTATTTTTCTTGTATGTTTTTCTTGTTTTAGGCATAAAGCTCATTTATGCTTAAAACAAGAAAAACAATTGCCAATGGGGTACAAAAAACAAGACAAATTCTCTGAAAACAATAATTAATATTTATGCAGTTTTTCTTCTCCAGTAAATTGATTTTAAGGATTTTAGGGGGAAAATGCTGATTAAGAAAGTGATTCTTGCTGTGCACTCAGTGGCATAAACATTTCTCTTTTATATTTTGTTTTTACACCAGATTAACATATTTTTTTCCACCCTCAACAGAGTGACTGACTTACGGAATAACTAACCAAGTAACTAAACACGACTCATGTGGTTAAAATGTAATTAAATGGATTCACTTCATCAGTGAAAAATGAAGTTCTTTTGTGAATACGTCTGTGTGTGTGTGTGTGAAGTTGACCAAGGGAAGCGGGGTAGTTACAGATGTAATAATTTATATGCAAATCATCACAAGAATTTCCAGTAATGAGATGACATTGTGAAAAAGAACAAAAATGACCCTGATGCAAAAAAAAAAAAAAAAAAAAAAAAAAATCAGGACTCTTGGCGACGAGTATTTAATTAATGCAATCAAAGGGCTGTGAGGTAGATCAGTTGGGTGATGAATATGCTGTTGCATCAGACTGAAAACTGGACCTGAGCAAAAAAAGGTTTTTTTTTTTTTTTCTTTAATCCAGGAGAACATTAGGTAAAGGTTGTGTTGCTTGAAGCTTAAGGACATTCATGATTTCATTTCAATGCATATTCTACACCTTTTACTTTTTTTTTTTTTTTTTTTTTCCTCTCTCTGCTCATATTAATAATGTAGGAAGGATTCATCCATGGTGACCTTGCTGTTGCTATGCATGTCTTCTCCTAGTTTAGCCTCTTTATTCAAAGATGTGGAGCTCAGTGGTGAGCTTGGTGACAGTGCCTTACGGGCATAAATCAGGGCTGTGGTGAGTGTAGGAATAAAATACATGTGAGAAACGTTCTGGCCTTGTATTCTTCAGGTGAAAGAGCATTCAATGTATGTATTAAATGGAAGCCACAGCAGAAAGGAATGTGGAATGAAAAGAGAAATGCATGAGCGCCAATACTCGCGTTTTGAGTTTACTTCGAGTTTGCATTTAATATGTGAGCTGTGAAATGGAGATCATTTTTAACATATCTGTCTGCATTATCCATCTCTCATCCGTCATCATCTGTTCTCTTTGACACAAGCCATTTGGATAATTTCGTACAATCTGCACGTCTAGCCGTGATGCCGCGCTCCTCTGAGAGTCTGATGATCTTGGTTATCATACTCACAGTTGTTTCTTTGTTTTCAGAAAGATGTGTTGACTCATTATCTCCTGCATGCTAAGTATGGAAAGAAATGGACAGCAGGAGGAAGAATGGTTGCCTGGGGTTGCTATCGGCGCTTCTAAAGCTCCTTGTGCTTTTACGACCCTGTGAAGCAGACCATTCTTCATCATTATCTGTGGTTGTTAAGAAGCAGCCTCATCTGTATGCCCCTCATTCGACGCATGGCTTGCTCACACAGCACACATTGACATTCAAGTCCAGGTGTGGCTCAACTACAAAAACACAGCTCAGTGCTAGACCAGAGCTATGTGTGAGATATTTCAGACCTTTGGTCTGTGATTTCATTTGATTTTTCTGGTTGATTTTTTTTTTTTTTTTCGTGTCTTGTTCCGTTTGCCATTTTTATTCTTACTTTTAATACTGTGTTTATAACGATCTACAGTCAGCTTTATTTGCCTCTGGACATGGCCAAGGCTCTTGCAGACAAGTGCCTGCTCTGTGTCGGTAAGTGGTGAAATGGTACTCTGGCCTGATTACGGAGAGAGGCAGTCTGACCGTTAAGCCCTTTAAAGCAGATGTCTATAGTGCTGTTTTCATCCAATCACAATAAATGATTTATTCCCCAACAGACATGTATTGCTGTAAAGCAGAGCTATAACTGGGCACTTATTCCCTACTTAAGGAGCTGGCATGACGCAAAGACTAGACGGCAGGCTTTCTGCAAAGGTAGCGACTCAGCAAAGTGACATGGACCAGAACAACAGATCCTTTCTTTTCCACAGTGTGGTGTTACTTAATACCGCTATGGGCCATCCGTGAACTAATTATATGGTAATGAAGCTGTCAAAATAAGGCTGATATTTATGAGCTTAGGTCTGGCGAGCAGAACCGAAGAAAATGTTTCAGTATTTTCACTGCCATCATGTGAAAATTGCCAGGAATCAAAAGATTCTGGTTCTGATCCAGTTATGGTTTCTTAGCATTTATTTAGTTTTTGTTGTAGTATAGTTATAGAATATAATTGATCATAACTATATTATATATAACACTGGTTGTGCTGGATGTTTGTTTCTGGCTGCATATAAAAGATGTGTTATCTATGGTGACTTTCTCTCACATTCACATTCAATGCAGACTCTGCTAAAACATGGTATGCACGATATACCATATCGCTTATTAGCTGATATTCATTAGTTCATATGTTCATTCGTTCATTTGTTCATTCAGTATTCGTTTTATATACCAATAAAATATATTTTTTTAAAGAAGGTTTTTTTTATTATTATTATTGTTCTTATTTTTTTTTTATATTCTTCGCACACATTGACATTCAAGTCCAGGTGTGGTTCAACTACAAACACACAGCTCATTGCACAGCTGGTTGATTTTTTTTTTTTTAAGAAATGTGTCTTTTTTTTAGGTCGCCTTTTTGTTCTCACTTTTAATACTGTGTTTATAACGATCCACAGTCGGCTTTATTTGCCACTGGACATTGCTGCATTTTTTTTATCATTCTGTCATCCGAATATGCTGATTTGGTGCTCAAGAAACATTATTATTATTATTGTGTGTTGAAAACAGTTCTGCTGCTTAATATTTTTTTACAAACCATGATCATTTAAAAAAAAAAAAAATTTTTTTAGGGTTTTTAATGAATGGAAAGGTCAAAAGAACATTTATTTGATATAGAAATCTTTTGTAACATTATTAATAGTTTTACTGTCACTTTTGAACAATTTAATGCATCCTTGTTGATTTAAAAATACTCAAAAAAAAAAAAAAAATACTCATGAATTGAGAAATCAAATTTTCCTTGATTTTTTTTTTTTTTTTTTTTGGACAGAGAAAATCATTGTACTATAAAAACATCCTGTAAATTTCAAAAAACAAAACATACTTGTTTTTCCAAAAACAACTTTTATTGAAACCAAGTTGCCAAAACAACTAGTTTTGGATTTTGTCTAAGTGAAACGTTGTAGTGCGACAAAAGACCGCCTCTGCAGAAGATAATTAATGCCCACTTCTACATCATTACCTCTTTAGCTCCGCCCACCATTTCACGCATGTAGTAGGAGGTGAGTAAATACGAAAGAGCAAACACAGGATTACTCAAACAACAAAACGATAAAGATGCATCTGAGGATTACAAGATATTTTGCAGTGCCAAGTTGTGATTAACTTTATTTTTAACAAAGGTCCAGATCGCATCAGTAAGACACTGTTACTGCGTCCCAATTCGCATACTATCTGTCCTAAATAGTATTTGAAATTAGAATTAGTGTGTTCCAAATCGTAGTATGTTGAAATGAGTGTTCCAAAGATACCCGGATGGTCTACTTTTTCCCGTTAGAATCCGAAGTGCAGATCCGTTCACACTCTAACGGATAATATTTTCCACAACCCATTGCGCTGTGGATGAGGATTCGATTAGAACTACAAACACAAATAAAAAGTGTTAAAAAACTACAAGCATGACGATGTGCGAGACCGATGGTTAAACAGAGCGGTTAAGTTAAAGGGGTTTGAGTGATTAATAATCAGTACCTAACCTGACGAAAAGATATTTATTAAATATTATCCACATATTTCTTTTGCAACAGCATTGTGAACTTTTATAACAATGCGTTTGGTCAATAAACTTTTAAATGCATCATTATGCAAACATGAGGAGAGTTCTCTGCATGAAAGACCCATGACTGGCAGATCAATGTGCGACTACATTTCTCTCCGAAACGGTAGGAAATTAAATTTAATTGAATGTGGAGGATTTTAACTGTGACAAGATGATTGGCAGGGCAGTATAAACGGTTACAGGTTGCATGTAACTAAGCGACAGGGCGTCCGTTAAAGACGCACTTATGGTGAAGTAGTATGTCCCAAAGCTTGCATACTCTTTTGCTACTTACTCAAAAGTATGTACTTTTTCTTCTCAAAAACAGTACATACTGTTAGTCCATAGTATAAGTAGGTGAATTTGGATGCAGCATGTTTGTTTGTTCATTTAATTTTATTGCCTGATTTGTTTTTAAACAAGACGGTTTGATGCAGGCTTTTCAGAGAGACTGAAAATAAAGATGATGCAGTGTCGACTATTGAATCCGACAGTAATATCGCAACACACAACGTTTTTACCATGTGTCACTATTACTTTTTCTGTTATAGTTTGATATGTACCATTTTCACCTTACTGAAAATGATAAACGATGAATATAAGAACGACAGTGCGACAAGCAATGGTACATTCATTAACTCCAAGTAGCTAAACTTTGCCACAGCCAAGACTTGTAAAGCAATTTGAGCAATTTTCAACCACTGACTATTTTCTTTCAACTTCCATGTTCTCTAATCAGCTATTTACAGACACCGACATCCTCTTATTTGAAATTGTGGATGATTGTCCTGAAATAACTCTGTACACAAAGTTCAAATATATATTTTTCTTTTTATGTAACAGTGTTATTGTTTTAATTAGAAGATATTTAAATACTTATTTATCAGGATCAAGAAAGGTCCCTGAGCTGGGGCTCAAACTCGGAACACAACCGAACTACATCTCGAAGCACTGCCTACAAGGCTATCGGCTCTGACAGTTAGAAGATATTTAAATAAATGTTACAATAATGTTACAATTATTTTATGAGTTATACAAGTCACATTTGTTCAATAACTGCGAAGGAAATTTAGACATAAGGTCTTCTCAAGTAATTGTGGTTAAAGCCCTGGCCACTTCCAGTTTTATCCGAATACAGATACAAATAGTTTTGAGATTGTTACAGATACAGATATTGGCTCCGCTGCACAACCCTGATTTGAGGTGTATTGCCGAATTTCACCGGTTGCCATTTTTCAACATCAGAACTTTTCAAAATTATTCCACCTGTGTAATGGCGGGGAACGCTGAAAATTATTTTAATATGCAAAACTGTTACCCAATCATAGCAATAAGCATTTACTTCCAAGTCTTGAATACGACACGCCTATCAAGTGTTTCAAAGAGAGGGTCAAAATCTGGATAGAAAATAGCCTATTACTTCTAAATTATGATATTTTTTGTAAAAATCAAATTACAAGTTGTCCTCAGAGAACATTATATATTTTTTAAAAAAAAAAAGCAGTTCATAATCTCTTTTAAAAAATCTTACTGATCAGAAACATTTTATTGGTAGTGGTGTATAATATAATAATCTTTAGTAAATCTCGCTCACCCAGTTTAAATCTAGATTAAAGACACATCTCTTCAGCCAAGCATTCACATAATCCATCTCATATCAGATCAATTGCACATGACTATCTTTGCTTAATGTTATGAACAGCAGCTATGCTAATTATTCTCCATTTGCTTTTCTGTTTTACCTCGGGACGCCCGTCCCGAGGTGACTAGAGAGTACATCAGTTTTAGTTTGGATCCAGCCTCTTAAGAAGACCTCAGATGACTAAAACTTTGGAAGAGACGGCGCCGACTTCAGAAGATGCAACATCTGGATCAACACGCACATTCACATTCTATAAATCCTAATTATTGTTAATATGTAATTCATTTTTCCAGGAGCTCTTTGCTTCTACCTCCAATTAAATTGCTAACAGTGATTGTATGTTAATCGCCTAAATTATTACATTATTAGCTAACTGCAGTCTCCAAATTGTACTGTTGATATGCATTCTCTGTAAAGCTGCTTTGAAACGATATGTATCGTGAAAAGCGCTATACAAATAAATGTGAATTGAATTGAATTGAATTGAATCTCAAAATGAATATCCATTCTTATTCGTACTATACATTAGTGATGCCTAATTTTATTTGTTACATTTACTGTTAAATGAATATAATTTAATTTTTATTTCTATACTATTTTGTCTAAATAAACTTGAAAAAAAATGATTGTGGCACTCCTAACTAAAACGTCTACGGTTGTGATGCTGTAGATACAATAGCACTGCAGTGCAGGAAACATTTTCAGGGTATTTATTGCGGTGCCCTGTACACATCGGCGGATTTGTGGATGAACAGAAAATCATCTATTTAGTATTTGTTTTTGTTTTTTTTAGAAATAGAACTGGTTTTCAGTTTCCAACCCTTCGTGAAGTTGGGAATTTCCTCTGTACGAATGTGTGAGTTTGACTGAAAGCCCACAGAACGCACACGGCTTAGGGATCCTGCACTGTCTCTGATTGATGGAGTGTGAGGTAGAGTAGCCTGTTCGGCCTGTTCCCATCTAACAGATTCATGAGTCAATCACACGGCCGCAAATAACTCTGGCCAGCAGCATTTCTGCAGGAAAAAAACCCCCTGCAGGAGGTGACATCCTGCACTGGATGAAATAAACGCAGGCCTGCCCTGTAGACAGAAATCCCATGAGCCCTGTCGGAGCTGCCATTGTGCTCTTTTAAAGGTGAATTTAAAGCCTGACCTCAGGAACAGTAAAGGTTAAGTAGAATCCGCTGTGAGGCCATATACCATGTGTTGTGTATGTGTGTGAAGGTAAGATGCACAGTGTCATAACCGACCCTCCTCCTTCCCCTCCCCTCTTCTAGCCTCCCATCCCATATGAAATACACTCAACCCTTCCTCCAGTAGGGGGAGGGAAAAAAATCACACCACATCAATATCGAACGGAGGGAAGATTGTATTTTAAAATTCAATTTACTGAAGCTGAATGAGGTGAAAACGTGTCGGCAGGCTTTCGCTGACCCGATAAGAGGGTGGCAGCCTTGCTGGTGGAATGAGGTCATGCTCTGATGGGGCGGGGCAGGGGGTGTGGCACTTGGCCCAGACCTGTGCATGATCCAAAGCACTACTGCTTGAAGGACTTCTCTTTTCTTATTAGTATGTATTGGTATGAATCAGGAAAATAGGCTTAAGTAATTATTTACTTGTCTTCATGTCATTTCAAACCTGTATGACTTTCTACCTCCCTTTTTTTTTATTCTACCTCCCAAGAGAAAAAATGTTAAGAAGCATAATGTCTGAGATGAGTCATTCTTTTGAGTCAGTCCATTAATTCAGTTCACAAAAACTGAATGATTGTCTGAATGATTTGTTCATGAGTTGGACTGATCCAGTTCTTAAGTTCAACCCATAAATTCAAATGCAATGCAGCGCTTAATGGCTCGTTGGACTAAAGATTATCAGTGAATAGCGACCTAAATTTCATTCTGTTCCTCACACAAAACAATCGTCAGAAAACTTTAAATATAGTGCACAAGACTTTCAATTAAGTGCCCTTCACACTATGTTTCACATACAGGTATGTAATTCGGTAGACACATGTAACAGCTCAATACCTACAAAAAAGTCCCTGAGTGCAAAATCTGAAAACCCAACAGGAAGTGAGATATTTTGAATTTTCTCTGCAAAATTTATTTATTTATTTATTTTTTGCCATTTTCAGAGTTGTACATTGAACTTCTCCTAATGATTTTATCAGATAAACATCATATTTGGTCAGTCTGATCTTAAGGCCTTTGCGACGTGAAATTGCGAAGATCTTGAGTTTTCGTTGAAGGGCGTGTCCGTGGCTGCCTGACAAAATTCGATGTTTCGCCATGAAACAGGAAGTTGTTGTAACTTAGGCAAACAATGTCCGATCTGCCCCAAACTTCAAATGAACTTTCACTGTTGTTAGTTTCACTCAAACCATCCTTGTTAACATTACTTAAAAAACTCATGTAACTACATGAACGTAATTTAACTGCGTTGTTTCTACTAAAAATGAGTATTGTCAGCTTTACTTAAGTATTTGTTTAGTCAACTTAACATTGCTGAGTGAAACGCACAAATTAATGTTGACAACTGTAGAGATCCATAGTTCCCAGCATGCTTTGCAAGGGACTGCTTTAAGAGAGTAAATTAAGGGATTAAAGTGTTATTTCATGTGTTTTTTCAGTAAAGGGAAATATGTTGTTAGTTTGTTAGTGTTTAATGTGCAGTTATGTTGAACATTTAGAGGAGTTTCTGTAATGTTTTTGAATTTTGTGGTTACCATTATGCAAAAGAGTGTCGCCTGTGTTTAGGCTGTGAGCCTTATATGGAATTCCTGTTCTCAATTCAATTGAGTTTGTTCAATTAATTCTTTTTTTAAGTGCATTTTGTAGAGAAAATAGATCATTTATTAAGGTAAATTAATTCAATAAATGTGTTCACCTTACGTAATAAACATAACATTATTAAGTAAACTGCACATATGAATATTATGTAACAGTGACATTCAAATGATTTGTATTTACTCAAAGAAATTTTGTCAGCTTTACTTGTATTTCTTTTGTTCATACAACTAAATTGTTACGTGTACAGATTACTCAATATAGTTGCGTGGAACCACTTGACACTTCTTTTTTAAGTAAATCCAACAATGAATTTTTTTGAGTGAGACCTGGCCTGAAGACATCTATATGCCAATATTCAGTTAGTCATAGCGCCACCTGCTGGCAACAGGAAATGGCATGCTTTGCACTGTAATTCCCTCCCAGAAACACATTTAAATATGCCATGAAGTACCAAACATACTAGAAACACGTTAAATCATGCAACACTTGGCTAAGTGTTAATGTATGCAATTAACGCCACAAAAAAGGAAGTTGTTGTAACTCAGGCATGCAATGTCTGATCTGCTCCAAACTTAGCGTTTGATAATAGTCCTGGCCTAAAGTCATCTACATGGCAATATTCAGTTGTAGTCAAAGTGCCACCTGTTGGCAGCAGAAAGTGTGGCACGTCTAAATGACTTTGCCATATTTCTCCCATATTTACTCGCTTACATGCATGTCACCCACTATTCACTGTTTTCCTAAGGCCACCAGGTGATGGTGGCCCTGGGTGCGAGGGCCCGGGCCGCATTATCCATAGACGGGATTGGGCGAGTGCCCTGGGGCACCAGCCAAGTGATTATGATAATGACTAGACCTTTAATTTTTTTCATGTTTTGTATATTATTTTGCTGGAAAGATACGGATACAAAATGAACAGTTAATGATACAATATATACAGAGATAATATAAAATATATGCATATAAAGAATCGTGATTGGGTCAGGTCACAGTGTATTTACCCCTTCCCAGTCGGAGTCAATCAAAATGGATAGGCAGCATCAGCTTAGCGGTTGTGCGAAATGTAAATTTTTAAAAAAAGAGAAAATATCACAACACATAGTCACCTTTAAAAAGTATCTGCAATATCAAGCTTTTTCAAGTGTTTTCGTTGCACTCAGACTGTTCTTTACCCTGCCCGTTACCAACTGCGAGGGCGAGAGATCCTTCTCTCAACTTAAAAGAGTGAAGAATGAACTCAGGACAACCAAGAGACAGAAGCGCACTTGTCTGCACTTTCCCTGCTGGCTATTGAATCCGAACTAGTGAGGGGACCTTGGGGATTGATGCTGCCTTGACGTGCTATCGGAAATTTCATAATTCCCACTTAAGTAATCATGATTACATGATTGTTGCATTCAGTTGCTTTGTTGTTGGGATGAATAGGACTCTTGGAGGACACCAGGTTTATTCTTGCCTATTTATTGGGAAAATCTTAAAATTATAGGCCTATGTAGTGTCCCATGCACTGACAACCAAATAAACATGCTATCTAGATAGTCCGGTTGCTGACGATTTTGTAATTTCGGTGAAATGCAGGCAATTTTCGCTGTGTATAAAACATACAATACACTTCAAATGATTACACATATATGTAAATGTGCAATTTTTACCTAGGAAGCTCATATTTACGATAATTCCAATAGCACGTGATGGCAGCATTAATTAACGATTTTGCGTGCACAAAAAGGTAAAGGTAAGGCTTATTTATTATATCTGAGCAAATATGTGACGCTGTTGTCAATTTGACTTCAAATGTAGTCACCCTAGGGCACTACACTGTGTTAATCCGGGCCTGGCGAGGGCCCTTTCATCGCTGCTTGCAGCTTTAATTAGTATTAGTATTATTATTCAAAAATTCCTATGTTGTGTTCCACAAAAAAAGAAACCTAGGAGATTAGGGTGAGTAAATGATAAGAGTAAATGCATTACTTTTACACTACTAATAGAAAAAAGCTATTGAAGGTTCCTGGTCATTTTAGGCATATAACCTAAATCATGACTGTTTTGGCAACACCAACAACATGTATACACTCAGAAAAGTACATATTATATAAGCACATAAGTACATAAGGTACATATTATCTAAAGTATACATATTAGTACCTAAATGGTCCTTTGAAAGGGTTCCACCCCAGTGACAGCTTTTGTACCATGTTTTCTGAGAGTCTGTGTGGGGAAAAAAAAGTTTCAAATGACCTTAGCAAAATTACATTAAAAAAACAATTAAGATAATTACTAAGTTCTGACTTCAACTTGTAGCACTTAATATATTCCAGTGGAGCTCATGAGGGTTTTATTGTATGTCGAAATCTGCTGCATGAGAGGAGAGGATGACACATGTGAGTGGGATTTATGAGGAGCGATGGAGGAAACTTTGATCTCTCTCACACACTAAGGCAGGTGTACCTCCCAACCAGACAGATCCTGTCACCCACCATATCTGCCCTTTTCAGCATGCACACACACACACAGGCACATCGACATGCTAATGGAGGGATCGGGATTCTAGGTACGAGGGTGTTGCGGACAGCGTTGGTCATCATTTCCAGACAGCATGAATCACAGCTTAGAAAAGGATGGCAAAAATAAAAACTTAGCATGCTTCAGTCAGCTCACCAGACACAACCACACACACAAAGCACCTTTCAAAATGTCGAGCGGCTCTTTCCTGCGATTGCTTTACGGTACACGGCTTGTGCCTGGGCTCGTATTTCTTTCACAGTAAGAAGCGCAGGCTCCAATTGACACACGGCTGCAAATAAACACTGTATATTGTGACCTCTTGACTTCCTGTCCTGCTGCATTCAACAGCCTGATAAATAAAAGATTTGATTTAGCTTTACTACTACTTCTGCTTAAAGGATTCGGCCCTCTGAATCAAATTCCACTTCTGCAGGAGCTAAAAGCTGCCATAGCTGTGCCCGTAGGAGCCGGTAAGTAGGGTGGCAGTTTCCCAACATTTTATTTATAGCCCTGTTTGCTCAGACTTTGCGTCCTGCACACATGGAAAAAGAAAAAAGCCAGACTCGCTCCCAAAGTGCTCGCTGAATGTCAGAGACTAGCTTTGAATGTTAATTCTCCATATTCCTCACTGGGTTTATTGCGCTCCCTTGACTATTTCACTGATATGTTTTCTGTTAAAGGCACAGTGCAATACTTAATTTTGACTGTAATTCAAGAGTGGGCTTCAGCAATATATTTGGGAATCCAATTTTGGCTTGTTTTTGTCGTTGATTTGTTGTCTATGATTTTTAGAAAACACAGTTCTTTTATTGTCCTGTCACATCCGGAGAGAAATCAGCAGGAAGGTTAAATTCAATCCATCATGCGACTCACTGTGTAGTGGAGACTGTAAAGTGAAGGGACTGTCCTTGTCTGTTGATTGGTAGACGTATATGTCAAGATTCAGACTATTTCTGTCATTACTACAAACCGGCAAGTAACTGCATTAGGTTCTTCCTTTGAGTGTTGGAGCTGAGTAATGCAGAATGATTCCAAGCTCTGAATAAAATGCAAACACAAACATCAATATCATATGAGTTGTAAGGAAATTATGCTTCAAAGTCAATGTGGCAGATTAGGAGCATAAAACCTGGCAGGATTTTGACAATTCAAAAAAACTAGTCTAGTGTTTTTAGCCAAGATGACTCCAAGTATGCCTTTAGCATTAGGTTATGGCTGTATTTCAACTCTCTAAATATTCAGACAGGTTCAAATGTCACTTTCTGTGACTGCTAGAGATTTTTGATTATTTACATTTCAGATTTTTAAATTATAAATTGGTTAAAAATTGGTATAAATTCCTAAAATTTGGTTTGTTTTCAGGTTTAAATTAGATTTTGAATCACAGGTGTTCAATGTGGTCTCAGATTTGGAGCCCACTGTATCTTACAAATGATAGTATTCAGACTCTCAACCAATTCTCATGTTTTATTGAATTGCAGATCCTCTTTTAAAAGTTACTTCAAACTGAATAGCTAGTAATTTCTTAGACTGAGGATTTTTTAATCTAATAGTTATTTTGATTCACAGTTGATTGTAAGGTGACCGTGTCCTTGTCAGTTGGGTACATTTAAAGCTTCTGCAACGCAAAGACTTATGTAAAGAGCATACTTCTGTATTTCTGTTATGTTAATGTATCTAACATGAAATGATGTTAGATGCGTTTAAAATTGCATAAAAAATGACTTGAGTTTAGAAATGTTCTAACTTACTTATCTGACCTGAGGCACCTGTTTCACAGGTGGAATTAACCCAACCTGGGGGACGGTGCCCCATCCAAGAAGACACTATCAATGCAAGTGTTTGCTAGAATCTTTGGTGCTTCCCTTCTCTTTAGTGCTCCATCACTCCAGGTTGCCCTTTGGATAAATTGTTTTATTCATGGCTGGGAGTCAGCTGAGTCACAACAACAAATAGACTTCCTGAAAAGATTACACACTCTTATATACAGTCATGTGAAAAAGTTAGGACACCCTATTGAATTCCATGGTTTTCTGTATCAGGGCATAATAAAAAATCATCTGGTCCTTGGCAGGTCTTGAAATTTGGAAAATAGAACCTCAGATGAACAACAACACATGACATAACACACCGTGTCTTTATTTGTTTAGCAGAAATAAGCCAAAATGGAAAAACCATGGGTGACAAACTTAGGACACCCTTACTGTTAACATAGGAATTAAGAGGGTAAGTAACAGTCAGGAACTGCTAATCAAATGCCTTTGATTAACTGATCATCAGCAAGTGTGATCACCTCTATAAAAGCAGAAGTTCTGGCAGTTTGAGCATCTGGAGCCTTCAGATGTATGTTAACACAATGCCAAGGAGGAAGGATATCAGCAATGATCTTAGAGAAGCAATTGTTGCTGCCATCAATCTGGGAAGGGTTCCAAGGCCATTTCCAAACAATTTGAAGTCCATCATTCTACAGTGAGGAAGATTATTCACAAGTGGAAGACATTCTAAACAGACACCAATCTTCCCAGGAGTGAACATCCCAGCAAATTCACCCCAAGATCAGACAGTTTAATGCTCAGAGAAATTGCAGACAACCCAAGAACGACACCTCAGACTCTACAGGCCTCAGTTAACATGTTAAATGATAAAGTTCATGACCGTACAATTAGAAAAAGATGGGTCAAATATGGCATGTTTGGAAGGGTTTCCAGGAGAAATTCTCTTCGCTCTTAAAAAACAAACAAACAAAAAAAAAAAACATGGCAGCACGGCTTAGGTTTGCAAAGTTGCTTCTGAACAAACCATAAGACTGCTAGAACAATGTCCTTTGGACAGATGAGACCAAAGTGGAGATGTTTGGCCATAATGCACAGCGCCAAGTTTGGTGAAAACCAAAAGAGCATATCAGCACAAACACCTCATAAGTCAAAAGTCAAGCATGCTGGTGGAATGGTGATGATTTTGGGCTTGTTTTGCAGCCACAGGACCTGGGCACCTCAGTCATTGAGTCAACCATGAACTCCTCTGTATACCAAAGTATTCTAGAGACAAACGTAAGGCCATCCATCTGACAGCTAAAGCTTGTCCAAAATTGGGTCATGCAACAGGACAGTGATCCCAAGAACACCAGCAAATCTACAGCAGAATGGCTGAAAAAGAAAAGAATCAAGGTGTTGCACTGGCCCAGTCGAAGTCCAGACCTCATCCTGACAGAAATGCTGTGGCGTGAGCTGTGCATTAACAAATGCCCACAAACCTCAATAAACTGGAGCAACATTGTAAAGAAGAGCTGGCCAAAATTTCTCCAGAATGATGTGAGAGACTGTTGAAGTCATACAGAAAATGATTACTTCAAGTTATTGCTGCTAAAAGTGGATCTACAGGCAATTGAATCACAGGTTGTCCTAACTTTGTCACCCATGTTTTTTCCATCTTGGCTTTGCTAAATAAATAATGACATGGTGTGATATGTCATGTGGTATTGTTCATCTGAGGTTTTATTTTCCAAATTTTAAGACCTGCCAAGCACTAGATGATGTTTTTTATTTTGTCCTGATACGGAAAACCGTGGAATTCAATAGGGTGTCATAACTTTTTCACATGACTGTATATGCCGTGTATTTGCTGATTCAGAAAAACACTGAGACAGAATCAAGCGACATTAACAGGAAGCATTCATGTAACTTGCAAATAATGTGACATTTAACACATAGCATGTACAGTGGGTACGGAAAGTATTCAGACCCCCTTAAATTTTTCACTCTTTGTTATATTGCAGCCATTTGCTAAAATCATTTAAGTTCATTTTTTTTCCTCATTAATGTACACACAGCACCCCATATTGACAGAAAAACACAGAACTGTTGACATTTTTGCAGATTTATTAAAAAAGAAAAACTGAAATATCACATGGTCCTAAGTATTCAGACCCTTTGCTCAGTATTTAGTAGAAGCACCCTTTTGATCTAATACAGCCATGAGTCTTTTTGGGAAAGATGCAACAAGTTTTTCACACCTGGATTTGGGGATCCTCTGCCATTCCTCCTTGCAGATCCTCTCCAGTTCTGTCAGGTTGGATGGTAAACGTTGGTGGCCATTTTTAGGTTTCTCCAGAGATGCTCAATTGGGTTTAAGTCAGGGCTCTGGCTGGGCCATTCAAGAACAGTCACAGAGTTGTTGTGAAGCCACTCCTTCGTTATTTTAGCTGTGTGCTTAGGGTCATTGTCTTGTTGGAAGGTAAACCTTCGGCCCAGTCTGAGGTCCTGAGCACTCTGGAGAAGGTTTTCGCCCAGGATATCCCTGTACTTGTCCGCATTCATCTTTCCCTTGATTGCAACCAGTCGTCCTGTCCCTGCAGCTGAAAAACACCCCCACAGCATGATGCTGCCACCACCATGCTTCACTGTTGGGACTGTATTGGACAGGTGATGAGCAGTGCCTGGTTTTCTCCACACATACCGCTTAGAATTAAGGCCAAAAAGTTCTATCTTGGTCTCATCAGACCAGAGAATCTTATTTCTCACCATCTTGGAGTCCTCCATGCAGGCTTTCATGTGTCTTGCACTGAGGAGAGGCTTCCATCGGGCCACTCTGCCATAAAGCCCCGACTGGTGGAGGGCTGCAGTGATGCTTGACTTTCTACAACTTTCTCCCATCTCCCGACTGCATCTCTGGAGCTCAGCCACAGTGATCTTTGGGTTCTTCTTTACCTCTCTCACCAAGGCTCTTCTCCCCCGATAGCTCAGTTTGACCGGACGGCCAGCTCTAGGAAGGGTTCTGGTCGTCCCAAACGTCTTCCATTTAAGGATTATGGAGGCCACTGTGCTCTTAGGAACCTTAAGTGCAGCAGAAATTTTTTTGTAACCTTGGCCAGATCTGTGCCTTGCCACAATTCTGTCTCTGAGCTCTTCAGGCAGTTCCTTTGACCTCATGATTCTCATTTGCTCTGACATGCACTGTGAGCTGTAAGGTCTTATATAGACAGGTGTGTGGCTTTCCTAATCAAGTCCAATCAGTATAATCAAACACAGCTGGACTCAAATGAAGGCGTAGAACCATCTCAAGGATGATCAGAAGAAATGGACAGCACCTGAGTTAAATATATGAGTGTCACAGCAAAGGGTCTGAATACTTAGGACCATGTGATATTTCAGTTTTTCTTTTTTAATCTGCAAAAATGTCAACAATTCTGTGTTTTTCTGTCAATATGGTGTGCTGTGTGTACATTAATGAGGAAAAAAAAAAGAACTTAAATGATTTTAGCAAATGGCTGCAATATAACAGAGTGAAAAATTTAAGGGGGTCTGAATACTTTCCGTACCCACTGTATGTGATCCATAAATAACATTCTTAGACATTTTCATTGTTTACACTCATATCATTGTCAGTGTCAATGTAGTTGCCTGCCCGATTATTCACTATAGTTTACACAATTTAAATCATGTAAGTATTTGTAGATTTGATAGACATTATTAATCCTGCAAAGCAGTAACCCATGACCTTTTCAGGACACAGAACATTTCAACATTACAGATTTCAACATAATCATAAATTAGGAATTGAGTAAAATATAATGGAAGAATAATCATTAAAACTCATTATACAATCAGTTTCAACTCCTCAAATTACTTTCATAACACTTTTCAAGACCCTTCTCATTGCATTAGACATTGCTCTTTTTATCAGAATTTTTTTTTTGTCACAAGGATTTGAAAAAAGCCACTGTGCACATATGCACTTTGTGTGTATATATACCGTTCAAAGGGTTGGGTTCAGTCATTTAAAAGAAAAATGAATACCTTTATTCAGCAAGGACACTTTAAATTGATCACAAGTGACATTTATAATGTTACAAAAGATTTCTATTTCAAATACATGCTGATCTTTTGAACATTCTATTCATCCAAGAACCCTGAAAAATGGTATCACTGTTTCCACAAAAATATTAAGCAGAATATCTGTTTTCAACATTGATAAGAAATGTTTCTTGAACATCAGATTAGAATATTAGAATGATTTTTGAATAAAAACAATATTACTGTATTTTGGATCAAATAAATTCAGCTTTGGTGAGTGGTGAGCATAAGAAACATCTTTCAAAAACATAAAAAAATCTTTCCAACCTCAAACTTTTAAAATGTGGCAAAGTAGTAAATGATGCTCCACAACTCATATTTGAGTCTTACAGTGACAAGCCAATGCAAATGACCATTTGGAACCACAAATCTAACAATGTATCTAACTAGCTAGCTAGCTTTCTAATTCCCTTCCAAATCACTTTGCAGTTTACAGAGGCCATATTGGCCGTATCTTTTTCCACCCATGTCTGCACACAAATGTGCTTGGCTTGTTTCTTTCTTTCTTGGCATTTCTCAGAGATTGTTGTATTTTGGTTGACTTGTTAGTTGGGAAGTGTGTAAGAGTGGGTTAAAAAAGACCTGGACTAAAAAAGAGCAACCATTAAACAGGCTGCATAGCAAACTAGGGATGCACCAAAATTTCGACCGCTGAAAGAGAAAAACGGCCAAAAATAAATGCCGCCCCACAGTGTTAAGCACTCAGGTTTCAAAGTCCGTTCAAATAACGCACCAACGTGAAATTTCTATGTGTCGTAGTATACTTGTTTCTGTTTGCAATTGCCCTACTTCTTGTTGTTGTGGTATAGCCGTACAGAGCAACGCTGGTAAAATGATGCTATCCTTTCGTTCCCTGATCCACTCCACGTTACGCTCTGCTCACATGCTCTGATAATAATAGCTTTGTAGGACTAAACATTATTTGGATAATTGGTCAAAAAATAAATCTTTTAAATTTGATTCTGTTGCATAGAACTAAATAAAGAATAATATATTGATATTTAATATTAATATATTTTTTATCCAGTTTTAGTGTTACTTTCAATAAAGGTGTGGCTTGTATTTTTATTTTTATTTTTTTGTTTTAATTTAATTTTTTAATCATCATTAAAAAATGATGGAATTTCAATAAAAAGTCTAATATTAATACAATGCAAAGCATTTTCAGTTTCAGCCCAGAATTTTCATTTCGGTGCAAAGCTAGAGGTCTGTCATAGCAAACCTTAGTCAATGCGTTCAATACAGCCCTGTCTTATTTTACCATGTTTGTTCGGTAATGTTGACATGTAGAGAAGTGAAATGAAAAACTGGCAGGAACAAGCAGCTATGTTTAATATCCTTCTTTACTACGTGGCTGTTACTTTTTCCATTTTTATTCTTTTGCTTTTTGAAAGACATGGCCATTAAAATGATGAAATATTCATAAGCGAGCAATCAACAAAATTTAAATATTCTTATAGACCATTATGCACCATGATACATGATAATGTTCATGCCTTAATTTTTTTTAAATGCTAATTACATGACAAAGATATTAACTGAAATGCCAACTAATTATTTCACACTATGTTGGATTATAAATAGAAATCACCCATCTCTAAAATGATTGTTAATTATTATGATGACAATAATTTCAAATCTAGTGGCCTTTGGAGACTGTCAAGACAACTTTGTGTGCATCCCTAACAAAGTGGTTTTGCCAGATATAATCTTGTGAGGTGTATGTGATGTTTGATTCACAGACAACCTATGACTCCAATGAATTGGTTCTTTTTAATGATTCACTCAAATAGATTCATGAAGCCTCACACTTGCTTATGAGCTTGCGGTTTGAATTAGGCTTATTCAGTAAGGGAATCGATCATTCAGTTCCATTAATGAGTTCACAACTGACTCCCTCACTGAAATGTGAATCATTTTTCTGTTATGTCAAATTTTAGGATATATATATATTTTAGGAGCCAGTGGTTTCCTAGTCTTTTTTTTTTCGGCAAGCATACTTAAGCATTTGGGGAATTTTTTTTTGTCCATTTATGCACAGCCCTTCTCTACAGATACAGTATTTCAACAATATTTCATTTGATGTTGAAGGCGTGCTGATCGTCTGTGATCAGCACACATAATGTTGTGAAATTTTATGTTCTGTTGTCTTTGACAATTTTTATTCCAAAAGGATAATCTGTTTTAGCTTTGCCAATACCGTACTTTCAACTATGGCAAAGACTCTCAAAACCACCTGCAATTTTGAAGCTAAATTGATAGAATGGACATAATCCTCTGAATATTAAATAAAACCAAGCCCAATTTTATTGACATGACTGTTGTGCTTCTTCCCATGTTAAGATAAATATGCTGATTGATGTGCATGGCATATTTATAGAGTTTTTCACCTCCCCGTTTCTCTCACTTTGTGGCACAGCAGAACAGCTGTCTCACAGAACTGTTCATTTATTCAAGTTCTTTTCCCCCGGAATTTGGAAATTCCCAGGCTGTTAATTAAAAACCATGAAAGAGAACACAGTACAACGTGCTGCGTCTGCCAGCCTGCTGTCCCCAGCAGCCCCAGCAGGAATTCATTCTCTCTCTTTCTCTCGCTCTCTCGCTCTATCTCTCTCTCTCTCTCTGATGGAAGAGTAAAATTACAGCACACAGTCTGAGCAGATCTTCCCAAACCTTTGTCTCACATGAAACTAAATGACAGAACAGCATGATGTATGGATTTATTCATTTGTATGTTTAATCATGAGATGTCAAACCAAAGATCATGCCATCATTTATATTTTATATATATATATAATGTATATATATATATGTATATATATATATATATATATGTATATATGTATATATATATATATATATATATATATATATATATATATATATATATGTATATGTGTTGTCAAAATTATAGACCGCGATACCAGGTCAGTACCTTTAGACTGTAAAAAATATGGACAATGCACCTTCACTCTCTTCCATTATAGAGAAGTGAAGCCGCCAATGTCCAAATATGATGCTGACATCTTGGAACCCGAGTCTGCACAGTAGTTAAGGCCTGCCCACACTCTTGCAGAATTGGTTAGTACAGTTTACTGCAGAACAACTCATTATGAAATAAACAGTTAAACAATCTCCTCCTGAAAAAAGTCAGTTTGCCTCAGTTACTACTTCACTCAGAGAAGCTGTCAATCTCAGCTGTCAATAATGACGTTAACCCCCCATTTTTATACATCAAATAACTAAACCCAAACTTATTTAAAAAAACGAACACTTGAATTTACATTAGCATGATAAAAGATACCTAAAGTGACCTAAAATTGGAAAAAAAAAAATTATTTGAAGTGTAATTTGATTGTTTAGTTTGTCTCACGTCCCATTGCATTACATGGAGAGGGCGGAGTTTATGAGCTATACTGCATCCAGCCACCTGGGGGTGATTGAAAGGTTTTGACTTCACTTTCCAGGACTTGTGCCGCACACTTGGTCGTTACTGAAATGTTAAAAATGTGATGCTTTGAGCTTTGTTGAGCAGATTCGTAAACACCTCGGATTGGCCTTTGTGTTCACACGCTCATCAGATATGTCTGTGATTGACTACAATGATCGACGCACGGGAGTGTTTGAAAGCACGTGGAAGTGTTTGAATTTGAAAGCGTCTATCACGCCCAACAGCGCTCAAAGCATCACATTTTTTAAATTTCAGTACCGACTTGGTATTGTGGTCGATACTTTTGTTATATATATATAACACTATTGTGAGGCAGATAAGAATCTGCAATTTATTGTGTTTCTCACTCTGTCCTTTTCTGTCTCTCATTCACACAGACACACACAATCCCTAGGAGTTTTTTTTCTTTCTTGGTATCATCTTGTTCTTTTACCTTAGTGCGAAGTGTGCAATTTTTAACATGTTTTCTATCAAGCTGCTAAAACACTCTCAAAGAGGAAGATGTTTTTGTTTTTATTTATATCTTTAAATATGGTCCTATTTACCATCCTAAATACTTTCTTTATTTTTATATATATATATATATATATATATATTTTTTTTTTTTTTTACAAATTTCACATTGACCCTTGAGTTTAGTCAAAAGTCAGTTTGATTTTTTTTCTTTTTCTTTTTCTTTTTCTTTCTAAAACACCCCTGAAAGTCCAGTTGTATACCTTGCTCTCAATTTCTGGGTCATTAATGATGCACTGACCAAAGGCCTGTTAACACCAAGGACGATAACTATAATGATAAAAATAACAATAAAGATATAGTTCTAAAAATTGTTCTAAATATAAAACAATAGCAGAGTCCACACCGCAGCTATAACGATAACGGCACAGAAGAACGATATCATTGGCATCACTTTCAGAACCATTTTTTTCCAGCTGATGAATGATAAAAACATTGGCTGCAAATCATGCTTTAAAGAACTTGAGAATTTAAAGCAGCAGACAACAAAACTGCACTTTAGTGTAGTTTAGTGAGTAAATCATGGGATCATTTTCACTTTTGGGTGAATTATCCATTATAATACCGTTCTGAATTGTATATGAACTGTAACCCTTTTCATTGCTCTCTCCTTTAGCAATATTCTTTGTTTCACTCTGTATGGAAAAGCATGCACACCAAGGCCAAGCGGATTGAAACTACATGAACCACACAAATATAGTCCATGTTAGAGTGCGTGCACACACACACACACACACACACACACACACACACACACACACACACACACACACACACACACAATCCGCCAGTAGTAATAGTTACCTACAGTCAAATTAGAACAGAATAAGTGCAAGTCCATTTTAAGCGCTAATAAGATGACTCCTTGAGCACCAATAATACTTTCATTAGTGATTATATTTTTAATACTTTGCAGTAGATTGAATATAAGCCTCAGCTGACTGTGAGCTGACAGGATCTTTCAATTTGCCTTCAAGGCTTTTGGAATCCCATTATTTGAAAATATAAAGAGCTGCCTGATGTAGCTCATTATTTTAAGTCTGATGTATTTGACTGTGTCACACTGAATATATGCAGTTTGATGACATAGTTATTAATGGTTATGTAACCTTTATGTGTGATTTATTAGCATCTGAACCCTGACGGGAGCTTCACTGACATTATAAAAACAAGATTTAGAGAGCAAATAATTTATTTAATATTATAATCAATCTTAATAGATCTGCAGTGACTTGTTTGTGCAGGGCAATCAAATACCTGTCAACACACAATAGATAATAAACATTCAAACATTCATTAACTGTCATGCTCTGCTGAGGTGGACTATACCATCTTTATATATTTGGGGTCCCAGAGAGCCCCAATACTGTACATGTAACTTTTGGGAAATATGACCAATATCCAATATAGCAACATTATGTCTGTTTGAGGTCAAATAGACCCTAGTTAAACACATCTGGGGTCTCTGAGACCCCAAACATAAGTAACATTTCAAGAAGAACATTCAAAGCATATTATCAAGTTAAAGAGATCATTCAATCAAAAAAATTTGGCATCATTTACTCGCCATCATGAATGACATGTATGACTTTTTTATTCTCTGCGGAATATAAAAGAAAAACCTGCACACTGCTTCATCTGCTTTCATAAAACTTTAATTTACTGCAATATTTCAACCAAACAAGGTCATTGTCAGGTAATAAGAGCAACACATATGAAGGCATTTTATATTCACGTAGTAAACACTCACACCTGCTAAAAGTCATAGGCGTTCAGCAAACTAACCAGCTATCCAATTAGCAAAAAAAAAAAAAAAAAAAAACATAAACCAATTATTGAAAACTTTGTTTGGTCAAAACATTGTAAAATATTAACATTTTATGGAAGTTGATTAAGCTGTTTGCAGGTTTTTTTTTTTTTTTTTTTTTCTCCATATCTTAGATTTTTTATTTATTTATTTATTTTTTGACCAAGCACCTTCCCAAGTTTGGATGTGTGCACACTACAAATTTATTTATTTAAAAAAAAAAAAAAAAAAATACTGATACATTTCTCAAAATATTTTTTTCCATGGTCCACAGAAGAAAATGAGGGTGAGAAATGATGAAAGCATTCTTTTTCTCCTTTATTTTTTAATGAGAAGATAAAAGACCTGAAGTATAAACCTGATCCTTTATTGTACTTTTTTTTAAATATTTTTTTTAAAGATATTACAAAGGCCGTGGAGGCTCTGAGACCCCAAACAGAACATGGATGATAAAGGGTTAGTTCACCCAAAAATGAAAATAATGTCATTTATTACTCACCCTCATGCCGTTCCACACCCATAAGACCTTCATTCATCTTCGGAACACAAATTAAGATATTTTTGATTAAATCCAATGGCTCAGTGAGGCCTGCATTGCCAGCAAGATCATTTCCTTTTTCAATGCCCAGAAAGCTACTAAAAACATATTTAAAACAGTTCATGTGAGTACAGTGGTTCAACCTTAATATTATAAAGCGACGAGAATACTTTTTGTGCGGCAAAAAAAAAATAAAAAATAGCGACTTAATATCTAGTGATGGCCGATTTCAAAACACTTCGAAGCCTCGTTTACTGAAATCACGTGATTTTGGTGCTCCGAACCACTGTTTCAAAACAAAAGATTTGTAAAGCTTCGAAGCTTCATGAAGCAGCGTTTTAAAATCGCCCATCACTAGATATTGTTGAAACAAGTTGTTGGCACACAAAAAGTATTCTCGTCACTTTATAATATTAAGGTTGAACCACTGTACTCACATGAACTTTAAATATGTCTTTAGTAGCTTTCTGGGCATTGAAAAAGGAAATGATCTTGCTGACAATAGAGGCCTCACTGAGCCATCGGATTTTATCCAAAATATCCTAATTTGTGTTCCGAAGATAAACGAAGGTCTTACGGGTGTGGAACGACATGAAGGTGAGTAATTAATGACTGAATTCTCATTTTTGGGTAAACTAACCGTTTAAACTTAGGTTAGATCTAAGTTTAAGAGGATAATGTAATTCTGTTTTGAAAAGCAGTGCAGGTATATCTTTATTATTATTATAAAAGTATATGGAATAGTATAATAATAATAACGTGTACTTGTTCGAAAAGTTTATCTGATACCATTGCTTTTATATCATAACAGTATCGTCAAATGGAGGTCCCTCTAGCAGCTTAGCATGCTAACACACAAAAAGAAATCCAACCTATGTTTGCTTTTAATCTTCAGACCACATGCTGTGAAATATGTCTCAGAATGACACAGTAAAATAAATACTGACTGGAGATCCGAGCTCTATCTTGAGCCGTTGACAAGGAAACGCAGACTTGTTGCGGTTTGTCACAACTCAGACCTTTAAAGAAAAAATAGAATGGCACCAAAAGCAGTGATTCAGTTTCCTCCTCCTCCTTCTTTCTGCAAAACCAGCGCAGAGCAAATTATGCTCATATTCAAAGTGACCTTTTGATGGAGATTAACATGGCATACCTCCTCAGCTAATTCAGTTAGTCATTCTGACACACCATTGATCATCAGGGAGAACTGAGCTATTGAGACGTTGTCACGGCTGTGGCGTGCATAGCAAACATCATAGAGCAGGTTCTCTCCGAAGGGAAAGAAAAGAGGGAAAAGGGAGGGCGGCAATGGTTAATGTTGAAGAAAGGGAGAGAAAGCACTCAAAATGGCTTCCCTTTGACAACTTCATTCGCCCTGTCAAAGACCTGTAGGATCTCGCCGTATCCTTGTTCGTAGAATTTGCTTCGTAAATACGCCTATGTCTTATGTATCCATATGTTTACATCTGTCTCTTCATTATCTAGTTTGTACAGTGGTGCTGAATACTCTGAAATAGTAACATGTTGAGGGTGAAAACGTTGTTAATACATCACAAGTCTGGCCATTGTCAGCAGTGAAATTTCTCACTTCCTCTCATTGCGTGTGTCAGCGGTTCACTCTCTGCAGCACGCAGAAGCAGCGGTGAATGTACGGCAGGAGAAGCAAAATAGAGGCTTTATCTTCTCTCCCACTCTCCCTCACCCCCACTTCCCCATTTCTTTTTTTTCCTGCGCTGTCAGCTCTATTAAATCTGTGTGAAAGTGCGTGGAGAAGGAAATGCACGTTTATCTTTACAAATTACGGTCTTTGCATTAAGCATTTCATCTTCTGATGAATTATCTCCAAAGCGAACTGCTGCCTGTGCTAATTTTTTTTGCTCCGCAATTTGCACGAGGGTAATGCTAGCTCAATTAAATTCCTTTCAGTCTGTCACAGCCAGTCATGATTATGGTACATAAAAAAAATTAAAAATTGGGAAAACAAAAAATAGACGTGTCTGAGCAACGTTTTCAGGAAGATGGACAAATACTGCTAATATTGTCTATCCACTCAAACAGCAGTCAGTCTATGGAGCAGACTATTCGCTGAATACAAAGTGTCTTGACATATCTTTTTATTATAAAAGTTTTGTTGAAACGCGTTATCATTAACATGATTCATGTATAAATGTAATCGTTTTTTTTATGTGCTGTTTTTTTACTTCATTTTTTAGTACTGCTGTTATTGACTAAACTAATGGGTGACTGGTGAAGGTGGGAGCAGTGTTGAGAATAACAAATTAAAACAGTGATTCTCAACCCGCTAGGGGACCACAGCATCCTTCCAAGGGGGTCTCAAAATATTTTTCACTAGCTGTTTTTAATTTTAAATCACCCCCTCAACACCCCCCCCTCCCCCCATCATAGAAGAACCTGAGTCCTCCTCACTGTCATGGAAAACTTATTTGAGGAATATTTTAAAACTTATTTAAAGACCTGGAAAAATCATGTAAATTAATACAATCCATGGGCATTTTATGATGAATTTACATGATTCTAGTAATGCCAAGCTCTGAAATATTTCATCGGGTAGAAATTGTGAATAAATTAAAACAACAACAACAACAACAAAAAAACATCCCTAATCCTCATCTAGTAAATCACATATTCAAATATTGTGTATAATGGGCCTTGGTGTTGAGAACCAATTAACTAAAAACATTTTTCAGCAAAGTTTTCAAAATGTCTTAACTTTTTCAGTAATAAGCTACTTTTTCTAACAGGTAACCGTGTCACATCACACAATGCTACATTGCTGTTTGTCATGATGCGTTTTATTGTACATGCAACTTGAGTCAAGGTTATAGTCAAACATGCTGTCCTAAAACTTTGTAAAATGTAAAATATGCATTCACTCTTTGTGTAGCGTTTTTTTATTTATTTATTTTTTTTAATAAATGTATTTAATTGTGCTGTTTGTTATTGTTTTTCACTCAGTTGGGTGGTTTTTAGTTTTATTAGCAGCATTTGGTGCAAATTTATTTGTTAATTTATTGCTATAACCCTAATTGTTTATTCTTTCAAAACCCCTTAATGTTTTGGTGTTAGAAAAATACAGCACTGAAATTCAACTCACTTTCATTAAAAGTCGTAATAATTTGTACAAGATGACGAAGTTGTACAAAAACATTCAATCCAAACCCGAACCTAACAACGATTCACTGTAAACCCTAGTGCTCAAAATACTTAATTGGTTTGAGTAGGACAAACTTAAATTGAACAAATTAGTTCGGTTAAATTAACTGTTATGAGTGTTTAGAACTTTCTTTTTCTTTTGAGTTCACAGCACTGACATATTTCAAGTAAACTGAACTGTTTCATTGTTTTGAGTTGTATGAACTCATTTCTTTTAATTTAAACTAACTTAAGTTTAACTGAAACTGGACTGGGATTTCTATTTCCCAGCATGCTTTGCCCATGGGACTCGAAAGAGAGTAAATGCTAAAAGCTGACAGACAGGTAGGACATTGTATTATTTCATTGGGACCGAATATAATGATTGGATGAACATTTTATGGTCATACGCCTTCCACAACCGATATATATTTATAAAAATACATTTAGACCGTTTAACATGATTTCTATCAGGATATGAGACTTTCAACCAGTATAACAAAAAATGCTTCTGTAGAGAATCACCTATTGCACCTTTAACTATTGAAATTATGAGTAGCTTGTACCTTGACAAGCTAGAGTTTTAAAATAGCTGGATAGAAGACAAGCTTTATGAACAGGAAGTGAGATTGGAGCACAATGGCACAGCAGCCCCTTGCCCAGGTTGGCAGAAAGACAAGGAATAAGTGAGACAGAGAGAGAGAGAGAGAGTGTGTGAAAGAAGCACAAGGAAGAAAAACGATGCTTCCTGCTGCTGTTTTGTCAGGGCCTCTAGCACCCCATTAGATAATTGGTGTTGTGGGCTCTGTGCTTTCTGTCTCTCTGTTCTTGAGACAGTGCTGGGGAAGATGCAGGGGCCAGAAGGGCCAAGAGGGTCTGAGGCATGCAGAGGCCACACACAGCCTCCTCAGGGGCCATGCTGCTGTTTGAAGTTGAGAGCAAGAAACAGCGGCATAGATCAGAGGTAGGTGGAGTTACTGCTTTATCTCGGCATGACACTTTATCCAGGGAGATGGAGAATGCTGACATTTCTGTACAAACCTCCTTATGATGGGGGAGACATCTAAAACGGTTGTCGTGCCCTCAGAACTTTTCGCATGAAATGCTTGAGATAGTGTGTGTGTGTGTGTGGGAGAGGGTTCATCAATTCATGTGTCTCTTTGCAGTTATCATGGCTTCAATTAGTGGTATAGGTTGTTTTGTTTTTTTTAATCATAATTAAGTCATTAAATCAAACAAGTGAAGCTAACTATACTAATATTAAGTAAACATTTAAATATAATACTTATGATATCAGTAAGGTCCAGGTTTGTCCTAATGGATGTTGGAAACTTCTTTGTTTTTTGTGCAATTGTGACATTGTGGATCTGAGCCAAGTGTCTTGTCCTTCCCTCTTGCATTGCTTCATTTGCTTAATTGCCTGATTTGCCTATAACTATATTATATTTGCGCTGCACTCTCAAAATGAGTCTAACTTTTACTAAACCATTATTATAAACCACCTGTGACCCTGTTGTGCCATCTGCAATGCTAATTTGATCACTTTTCTGTTCATCCAAGTGGAAAAAAAAAAGAGATATTGAAAGTTTAGATAGTTACTGTATTTGACTGCTTCATTAGCAATTATTTCTGCCAGTCAAGGACTTTGCAGCTAGACTAGAGCTATATGTAAGATTCCCAGTCAGTGAAATCCTGGAAATATCAGGGACATTAGGAAAGTCATGCAAACTGGAAATTTTGGTAACACTTTAGTATAGGCAACACATATAAACTATTAACTATGACTTTTCCCTCAATAAACTCCTAATTTACTGCTTATTAATAGTTAGTAAGGTAGTTGTTAAGTTTAGGTACTGGGTAGGATTAAGAATGTAGAATAAGGTCATGCAGAATAAGGCATTAAAATGTGCTTAATAAGTACTAATAAATAGCCAATATTCTAGTTATATGCATGCTAATAAGCAACTAGTTAAAAGACCCTAAAATAGTGTTACTGAAAAACACAGTACATCAGCTTGATGCAGAGTAAAAGAATTGCCTATTACACCAATATGTTAATTGAGGGTTAATCGGGTGCATTTGTACACTAATAATTATACAAAATATACAAAAAAATAATAATTATGCTATTAAAAATGTGGAAAATTAATTATTAATAATTAATAATTAAAAATAATACGCATTAACAATAAGTAATAGCAGTTATTAATAATATAAATAAATAATATAAAATAAAAATTAGTTTGATCAAATAAATGCAGCATAGGTGAGCATAAGAGACTTATTTCAATTATTCCAATCTTTTGACCAGCAGTATAGAAATGTTCAGATTTCTCACTACAGTGATAACTTTCCAACATCAATGCAGCTCACCTCCAATTTGTACAAGATCAGAAATCTCTGTATTATCAGCAAGAGCAACAAGGTAGCAAGTGTTTACCCTTAAAGTTAAAGGAAATATCTGGCTGGTCTTGTAAGGTGCAAATAAAGGGTTTCTTGAGAGAGTCATGTCATACTGTCCCTCAGATCTATGCCTATGATGCAGTTGCCTGGTCTAATCTAGAAATGTTCATATCCTTGCACACCCACACATTTTGTAAGTTGTTTGTCTGTGGGCTTGATGTGTGGCACCATATGGGTCTGTCTCTCAACGGGAAGTCCACCACCTGATCCTCTCTTCTAGTAGAGCAGAGGTGGTGGTGGGGGTGGGGTAATGGGTGCTTATGTGAAAAATTCCTCTACTTTCACACTTTGACCCATTGCATTTAAATATTCACAATTTCCCCCTAAGAATATCTAATTAAATAATATTAAAATGAATCCGCTAATGTCATACTAACATAAAGATGCCGACTCTTTACATTCACTGCAATAGTTTCCATAATGCTCCATTTTGTATAAATGCTATCATTAGGTTATAATTACACTCTCCCTGGTCTAATGTAGATTTGCACCTTTGCTCTCATGCTCATAACCTCCTGGGATGGAGATGCTCTGGGGAAGTGATCTAACTAAATATGATTAATAGAGTCCAGGTCCAGGAGGATAGGTACAGGATGAAATGTAGAGGGCATTGCAGTGTTCACTATGCTAATCTGTCCTCCTTTACCCACAGTTCCCTTGGAATCTAACTTTCACACAACGATCAGCGGTATGTCCATCCGTGCGACTTCTAATACACCACATCTTTCATAGTAACACTCACTGATGTCATTCCTACGTCTTTGTGATGTCACCTGTCCAATCAGGGTGAGGCATTTTTCTTGTCAGTGTTATTGTGGGGTGTTTCGTTCCTTCTGCTCAGGAAGTAATCGCACAGGCGTAGGCTCTATTCCCTTGGTACCAGCTCTACCATGGTGGCTCACTGAGTTTGGACCTAATTAAGCTTTTTGAAGTAAATACTCCGCACTGTTGCATTCTAACTCCTGCTGCGGCTCACTGAGAGCGTTCGGGGCTTTCGTGCTTTTGTCCCCAGGCTGAGGGAAGGCAGGCAGCTCACACTTTCATTAGATTCTCATTTGTTGATCTCCCCCATGAGCCTGTTCGCCGCCCGCCATTGGAAGAGATTCGAAGGCTGTTTTTGTGGTTAATTAAGACAGACATATATAGTATAACAAGTGTTTATTAAAAAATGTCAGTCATCTAGAGATGAGCTCTGTAAATGTCTGCAGAGTGTTTGCAACAGTGTTATTTTAGTATGATTGAGATACATACATACATGCATACATACATGTGCAACATTTGACTCTCGAGTTAGGGGGGGCAAGGTTTTTTTTTTTTTTTTGCAGGTACAAAACGTCTTTTTGTACCTGCATCAGCAAATTATTCGCAGAAATTGTAAGCAAACAAGTTTAAGTTTACTTGTTTATTTACTCATTTATTTAATTGTATTATCACGGGAAATGACGCGGACGATATGTGAATCAGTGTCCATCATTTTGTGAGCAACTGGTGATAAAGAAAAATTCCACATCGCAATATTGAAAATATTTCCTTTTTAAACCATGAAGGCGAGCCGGTGGATATCACACAAACAATGTGCAAACTTTGCATAAGAATTATGCCGGTTAAGAAGTCTCAAACTTAGTTCACTACTACAGAAAATGAAAGTAAAAACTGACTGAGCTTTTGGCACGCTGCATTAACGGCGCATATCCTCTTGGAGACAATGAGAGATGAATCTAATTTATTTTCTTAATTTCTCTTGTGGCCTATAGTGAAAAAAAAAAAAAAGAGTATTTTTCGTGAATCCAGAAGTATTTAGTGTTAAACAAGTTGTTTTTAATTGAGGAGTAAGCTATCTAACTAATATATTATCCTCGCAGCGCGTCGGTTATGCGGTGATGCCCTATGATATCGACGGGCAAATTTATTGCAATATTAATTTAATAATAAAAGTAGCATGATTATAATAAGAATAATTTAATAGCCCTGCATGCCCGTCCGCTCTATGCCACTGTGAAGGGATAAATGGCAGCGTCAAAGCGATTAACTGTTTTATCCAAATCCACGTGCATGGACCGTTCATTGTTCAGTACTGCATTGTCCGAGTCTCTGCTGTCTCACGGTGTTTCTTCAGGCAAGCATGAAACATTTACTAGACTGCGGACTAGCTTGGACTCTCTGAACAGTCGCCACGTGCAGCCGAATTTTTATGACCACGGACGGTGCGCGTGTGCATGCGCTGAACGCGTCTTTCCACGCTCAAGGGCAAAGGAGTTTCTTTGAAAGGCTCGTGCACTCAACTTTACCCAGGCCTTAACCGCTCCAAATTGTAGTGGACAGGAGCTGATGTTGGTGAGAAGGCCTGGCTCGCAGTCTCCGCTCTAATTCATCCCAAAGGTGTTCCATCGGGTTGAGGTCAGGACTCTGTGCAGGCCAGTCAAGTTCCTCCACACCAAACTCGCTCATCCATGTCTTTATGGACCTTGCTTTGTGCACTTGTGCGCAGTCATGTTGGAACAGGAAGGGGCCATCCCCAAACTGTTCCCACAAAGTTGGGAGCATGAAATTGTCCAAAATGTCTTGGTATGCTGAAGCATTAAGAGTTCCTTTCACTGGAACTAAGGGGCCAAGCCCAAGCCCTGAAAAACAACCCCACACCATAATCCCCCCTACACCAAACTTTACACTTGGCAACCGCCAAACCAAGACTCATCCATCGGATTGTCAGACAGAGAAGCGTGATTCATCACTCCAGAGAACACGTCTCCACTGCTCTAGAGTCCAGTGGCGGCGTGCTTTACACCACTGCATCTAATGCTTTGCATTGCACTTGGTGATGTAAGGCTTTGATGCAGCTTCTTGGCCATGGAAACCCATTTCATGAAGCTCTCTACGCACTGTTCTTGAGCTAATCTGAAGGCCAAACAAAGTTTGGAGGTCTGTAGCTATTGACTCTGCAGAAAGTTGGCGACTTCTGCGCACTGTGCGACTCAGCATGCGCTGACCCCGCTCTGTGATTTTACATGGCCTACCACTTCGTGGCTGAGTTGCTGTTGTTCCCAATTGCTTTATGATACCACTAACAGTTGACCGTGGAATATTTAGTAGTGAGGAAATTTCACGAATGGACTTATTGCACAGGTGGCAACCTATCACGGTACCACTCTTGAATTCACTGAGCTCCTGAGAGCGACCCATTCTTTCACAAATGTTTGTAGACGCAGCCTGCATGCCTAGGTGCATTGTATTTGAGTTGTTTTTTATTTTTTTTAACCCTGGTTAGCAAAATTTTGGTTTGTTTACCGGTCTAGTACGGTATCAGAGAACTACTTTAGCATGCCTTCTGGAACATTAGTTAATTACTGTTAAACACAGAATTAAAGGGGAAAAATGGATTCAGTCAATTAAAAAAAATTTTCCCCCTCAATAACAGGCAGGTTCATTAAGAGAGGGAAAACTTGGAGTTTGGAGTAGCGCTAGTAGATACGCCAAGCCTAGTGAGATTATGAAAAGCTGTTCGTGTCTGTGCCTGGAGAGGATTATTCTAGTAATACAGTTGTTATGGTAATGATGAGCACACGCTATAATAAAGACCTCTGGGCTTCCGACCTACGGCAAGGTGTGCTTCTAACTGATGCGATGACTTATTGCTGTGTGCATATATGTGGATGCAGGCATGTAAACATGCGCCATGTGTCTTTTTACATGTTGATTCATTCTGATCCTGTCTGAATGGCTGATCTGCAGTCGAATCTAAATTGCAGCCGAAACCTATGATAAATCAAAAGGCACCTCTAGACATGAGAAGTCTCGGCTGGGAAATGCTTGACATGTTAAATGTGCTCATTTATCTTCATTCACTTTAAACTGCATTGAATATGTAGGAACATTTTATATTGCACTCAACCACATTGGTTTAATTTGTTAGCCACTATGTTCTGATTCGGAAAGGCGGTGAACCATATATAGTAGTTTTTTTTTTTTTTCTCCCTTTCAGTCATGCTCTTTTTGATAAGCGGTTCCTGAGATTAGATTTGTATATTAAACAGGTGAACAAACAAATTGTGATCTATGAAGACATCTTGACTCTGAAGGAGGTGTCTTCATTGTGTTAATGGTAAGATGGCCGAATTTCTTCATCTCTTTCTCTCCCTTTACTCACTCTCTCTCTCTTTCCCGGTTGCTTTCTCGGTTAAAACATCTTAGCTGGGCATTCCTCACAGATGAGGGCCTTTGACACTGAATGGAAGGGGAGGCTTGGCCCCTTTATTAACCTCTCCTTTTAGCAGAGCCAGTCTCTTCACACCAAGCCACTTCTCCTTATCGAACACACAGCACACTGGAGATTAAGGGCATAAAGAAGGAACGGACAGGCAGAATGGATGTGAGCAACACAGGGCTGAATTAAGAAAGAGAGTCATTACTGCAGTTTTGGGGCTCTTTTAGATGTCAAAATTTACCATTTTTCACATTTATATTGGGGAGGTTGTCACATGTTTTCAACTGTTTAAATGTTTTTTTTATCTTTTTTTTTTTTTATACTGAAAAGCCTATAATAGGCTGTTAAATGGCATGCCGTATTTGCAACAACTTGCCGCATATAGTGTGACAACATGCTTCACTATTGAGGCATGTTGTCACAAAAAGTTCAACATACTATATGAATGTTTGTCAGTAGCGCTGGAAATATTCTGAAATTGCTTTTTTTGTTGCCAAAAGTTTTAGGTACACAGTAATAGACTAAAAAATAAACTATCAAAAATGATAAAATGTATTCCTGTGACGGCAAAGCTGAATTTTCATCAGCCATTACTCCAGTCTTCAGTGTCACATGATCCTTATAATACATATAATAAACATTTCTTCTTCTTAGTATAAAACGGTTAGTTCCTGTCCTTGATTCTGATTGGTCAATAGCTGTTTTGTTCACGATAAAATACGGCTATGACCGCTTCACCCAACGATTCTGTGTATCACTACATAACACCCTTAGCAGCCACTCTTAGCACATAAAATGTATCTTCTCAATTAATATTGTTCATTGAAGCTTCCTGTATTATGTAGAAGAGTGTTGTGAGAAAAAGATAGAGTGAGCGAGTTTATTACCTGCATCCAGATTTAGCGTTTTCCTTCAGGTCAGTCCTATGTTCATTATAAAAAATCTGTTTAAATGTCCGCTGCAATATCTTGTCCTTTTAACATTTAAGGGGTTTTCCTGTGACTAACAGTGCTAATCAAAGCATTTGTCAGTTGCATCTTGTTCCGTGTTCACAACAATTCAGTCTTTTCAATATAAAAGTCTTCGCTACTGACTGACACACTCATAAAGGCAGTATTTGCCGCCAACTAATGGCGTGAAAATTTAACTTCTGTTGCTGTTCACGGTCAGGGACTATTTTTTCCGGCAGAAGGAAAGCTTTTAGTAAGAGTTTACTTCATTGTTACATATTCTTGGCTTTAATATTTGTATTTTGTGGTAACTGCAATAAGATACTCGATGCTAGTGCTGTATCGTGAATAAGTCAAGGCTGAAGAGGTTGCACAACGCCCTTCAGCCGTGACTTATTCACGATACAGCACAGCCTCTCGTACCTTATTGCTTAAGTAATGTTGATAACAGTTGTGCTGCTAAATATTTTTGTTGAAAACGTAATACTTTTTTTAATTTTTTTTTTTTTTTAAAGGATTCTTTAATGAATGTAAGTTCAAAAACAGCATTTATGTGAAATAGTATGTAAACGTAACAAATAATGTCCTGACAGAAAATGTCAGATTTTTTTCTTACTGTGTATTTATAAATGGAAAGCAGCAGTAAGAAAGCTGTATTAAAATCAAAAAATGTTGATGAGGAAGCCTATCGTATAGTGGCAGCACCACCCTCTCTTAGATGTAATGTAAGCTTTTGATGCAACTGAAATTTGAGAAAGTACTTCAGTAAAATAGAGCAGACAAACATCAGAGCAAATAAGTCTCTTTATTCCTCCATACACTGAGGGATCTTCGGGCTTCTGCTTGGCATCTTTTGTATCATATTACCCACACGCTGTGTTTGTAATCTCTGAACTAAACTAACAAGCCCAATAAAACAGTGGTTACTCTACATCTGCACGTAATTAAACTAATGATTGCTTAACAAACAAAATACAGCTAGAATCCAATGAAGATGATAGATGTGGAGGATTTGAATATGTAATTAACTCTCACATCATGTTACAGTTGAAAAAGATCTATTTTATTGTTGTTGTTTTTAGCACTGAGCTGTTTGCTGACTGTTCGGCTTTCGGGAAGCCAGAACGCGAGAACCGTTAACCGGTATAGATTTAAACAAGGCTCTGTCTCATTTGTATTCCTGACACAGGCTCTCGCACACTCAACCCGCGTACATACGCCTCACACTCACTGCCTTATTTGACTCCCTGTTTCTGTTGGTTGATTAGCCTCTCGGCAGAGAAATACGCAAAATAATCTCTGATCGTGGCTCCCTTGCATACACAAACATCACACGCTATTCTGCCGTTGCCATTAACGACGGAAAAAGAAATAACTGTCATTATGCAGAGCAGATTCCAAGGGATTTACTCCCTTTAAGAGTCTTTGATACCCCCATTTGCATTTTGCATGCTAAAATAGGTAAATTATAATCATTTGTTCCCGAAATGAAAATGTTTGTGTGAATTCCCCGTTTACCTCTAAACATCGCTCTGTGTGATTCACAGTCAGATGTGTTCGGTAGAAAAAAAGCAGTGCTGAGCAGCCCCTGTCACACAAAATCTACATCACCTTACCCCTCAGGGAGATGTTCCTTTAAATACAGGAAAGCTAATGGTACGTTTAAATAAATGTGAAGGAAAATAACCTGCATGCAGTAAAATGGAATTGTGGGTTAGATTAGCAAAGCTGTTGTGATAATCTTCCATTGCACCATCAACACCGTCTTCAGCAAATGGTCTCATAAAGCCACTGTTAAATTAACTCTTCACCGATAGTCCAAAACAAACTGTATTGAAAATATTATTTGTAACAGTGAAGTAGATGTGTGGCATAATTATAATGTGTGCAGGATTTTCTGTTAAATATCAAGAGCACTTTATCTTAATTAGACCGCCAGTTCTGCACCCAGATAACAGCTACTTCCCACACTTGCCAAAATCTATAATACTATGTAAATGTCAGCTAATATGGAAGGCGAGCATGCAGCTTAGCTCTTCAGTAAACCAAACAACCCTTTTTCTGTTGTGTATCGCTATTTTTGTATGCTTTCTATGGTGTTTGTTTAGGAGAATGTGGTATCTGTCAGAACTCTTTCTCAGTTCAGTGTGAAAGTCTTTGACATCACTTGAGAAAACAGCCAATTATTTTGCTGTCATGTTTCCAACAGGTCCGATGTCGTTTACCTATTTGCTTTCTATATATAGTCACGTTTTTGTGCTATTGAACAAGACAAAAGACGTGATCTGTAAAGTCTTTCACTCAGCTGGAGCGAAATTGATCAAGAAGTCAAAGCTCTTGTCAGTTGGCTAAAGTGAATTCTAGATGGTCTGTTGAAAATCCAAATAAGCTGTTCTTCACTAATATAATTTTGTTGTTTTGTTTAGAAAATGTGCTCTCAAAATCAATGTTTACAGGCGAGTACTCTGTGTGTGTTTGTGTGTGTGTTTGTGTGTGTGTGTGTGTGCTGGTTTGACCTACATTATGAGGACCCAAAGTCCTCATATTGTAGTGTGTAGGCCAGTGGTCGGCAATAGGTGGCCCACGGGCCAAAACTGGCCCGTCAGCAATAGTATCTGGCCCGTGGCTGCAGCCAGATTATTTTGATAGCTTGATAGATTATTTTTGACATGCCATTAATGGGCTTATTCAAGTTATTTTTATCCATTCCGCATCTCCCACATATGTGCAAGGCGGTCTGTGTTGCAAGTTGGTGAATGAAGATACTTGCCAGGTTTCGTGTCACTACTCTGCTTTATTCATTTATCCAGTGTAAAACCTGGACACCACCACACAAATGTGGCATTTTGTTAATTACTGTCCTACTACAAGATTTAACACAGAGTAACAGCTCACTACCAGTTACAAATGACACTGTAACAGTCTGTCACAGGCAATTCTAGTTGCATTTTTCAATTAATTTCTTAAATTATACTTTGACTATGTTCTGGCCGACCCCTGGTGTAGGCTATTCAGGTTTCAGGCCATACCTGCATGTGTGGCAACAAGCATGTTGCCAATACCTGAAAAGCAATAAGCATGTTGTCAATATAAACCGGAAAGTCTTAAGCAACAATCATGTTGTCCGTAACAACCAGAAAGGCCCAGTCATGTTAGCTAAACTCTGTGAAATTTCGTGAACAAAGAAGTGTTCAAGAGTCAACAAACTTTCATTCAATGCAGATTCCGCGTGGGGAACATGTCCCTCACGTGAAATCCCTTATTGCTTGGATTCATATTGGGATGACTGTTTTTTGCCTGGAGAGTTTCAGCATTTAATTAGCTCCTGAGCAACATGATAAAGCTGCTGATAATCCTTAAAGTGTTAGTTCACCCAAAAATGACATTTCTGTCATTAAGTACTCACCCTCGTGTCGTGACAAACCCGTAAGACCTTTGTTCATCTTCTGAACACAAATCAAAATATTTTTGATGAAATCTGTGGGTACCTGAACCACACACAGGCAGCAACTTCATTGCACATTTTAAGGTCTAGAAAGGTATTAAAGACATTGTTAAAATTGTCCATGTGACTACAGTGGTTCAACCTTAACTTTATAAAGCGATAAGAATACTTTTTGTGCGTAGAAATAATGACTATTATAACAATTTGAACTGTTGTCATACGCAGTTGATGTAGTGAACGCAGTGCAGGCTTCCGTGTTTATGTCTGAACCTCGTCTGAACCTCAGTATTGGCCGACTCTGTACACGTGAGCAGCACGACTCATGCGTGTGATGCTTACGCAGGAGCTGGCCAATAATGAGTCGGCATTTGGACGTAGAACATGGAAGCGCTGCACTGTATTCACTACGTCAACTGCGTATGACAATAGTTCAAAATTGTCAAATGAAGTCGTTGTTTTTGTTTTGTTTTGCACACAAGAAGTATTCGCGTCGCTTCATAACATTAGGGTTGAACCACTGTAGTCACGTTGACTATTTTAATAATGTCTTTACTACCTATTTGTACCTCAAAACGTGCAATGATGTTGCAGTCTGTGTGTGGTTCAGAAACCCTCAGATTTCATCAAAAATATCTTAATTTGTGTTCAGAAGATAAAGGTCTGACGGGTTTGGAACGATGCAAAGGTGAGTACTTAATGACAGAAATTTCATTTTTGGATGAACTAACCCTTTAATGGACCTTATCTAGGGATGCTATGATAGGCATCGTATCCCTATAGGTAGACGTAGATCAGGTAAGTGTCAGCTGATGGGAGCTTGACTGATGTGACCTGCCAGAACTGACACTACGCTTGATGTGTACCTGTGTGTGTGTCATTTACAATGTTTTACAGGATTGTAGTTCTTTCTCCATTACAGTCGTTAGGTAGTCTTGTACCTTTTATCTTTTTGTAGTGTCATAATTTACCTTCAGTGCTGGGTAGCTTACTTACAAAGTAGTCTACTTTCAGATTACTTACAGATTACTTATTGTCGGTTACTGATTCCAAATTACATGACAAAAATTGTAGTTACGAATGATTTATTGCCATTGTGAGAATAACATTTTAATCAATTAAAGTGTAGTCTTAATTGGGAGTATTTTAAAACATAATATAGGCCTAATGTAATCACAGGTACTTAATTTTTGGAATCTGATTATGTAATCCAGATTACATGTAACCAGTTACTACCCATCACTGTTTACCTTGTAGTTGGTTTGTTTGTTTATGGCTTATTCTGTAACTATTTTAAAAAACAGAATAACAGAATTCAGAAAAACAGAATTTTTTTCTTCTTCAAATTCAAATAGGAAAATTCTTCTAGAACCAAGGCAGCTGAATAGTGGTGGGTGGACACTGTTGCACTTATTAATACAAAACTTGATTCTGATTGGTCAGTCATGGAACTTAGTGGTGAAATATTTCTGCAAAATGACCATTATCCAAGACAACGCTGTATTACTGACAGTACATTTCCTTGTATTTCAGTCATCATTTCATGTCCATGTATTTTATTTATTTGTTTATGTAGAAACTGTAGCTGAGGAATATGTACAATAACCAGCTGTTTATTATCATAAAATAAACTCTTCTGCTTCTTGTTGGGGTTCTGAACAACCTGAAAAATAAACCTGAGTTTATTTTACTGTAATGATCGACTGACTGTACGTTATTCCTTACATAATGACTAAGGCTGCCATACTTTACAAAGAAAAAAAGCAACTAAAACAACATAATGAAAGTAGTTCATATGACTTGTGCTCTACGACTTATGAAGCTAATAATAGCTTTGTGTTATGAACAGAACAAACTTTTATCCATAATCTATTCACTGATAATCTCAAATATAATCAAATTTGGTACCTATGGTGATATGGATTATGTTTATAGTTTCTCTTAACAATATTTTTTATGTGTTCCACAGAACAAGAAATGATATCATACGGGTTTAGAATAACTTGAGGCTGAGTAAATTATATCAGAATGATCCCTTTAAAGCTTGAAAATGCAGTGACTGGCATCATTACACTCCGTGTCTTTTGATAACATCTGCTCTATTGCTGATACATCGAAGCAGAACTAACAGCATCTAGCATCGCTTTAAGATACTACCACTGTGAGAGCCAATTTCAGGTCAAAACGTGTGCATTTGATTGACAAGTCCTTATTCCCTAAATCCTCTTGATGTTAACCGCACGTTAATCTGTTTTGAAAGGTGGCGTCAATCACATCTTTCAGACCAATATTCATTCTCCCTAAGGGATTGTTTCAGTTATTATTGGCTGTAAAGTATCAGCAGTAGAGGGGACAATCCCTCTCATGTGCTGGAGTGTAATTTACTATGGCAAAGATAGAGAAGCCATTAAATCTGGTCATTCAGGCTTTCTCACACAGACAGAAGAGTTATGGAGGAGCTGACGCTCTCCAGAGCGCGTATAACGCAGGACACCTGATCCAACATTTATCACTTCTTAAACAACAGCGACAAGCCTAGAAAAAATCAATTACACATCCACTCAGGATGGAGACGCTGGCAGGCTGGGGGTGCAGAGAACCTTTCTGCGTAATCTGCCTGGATCTCCAAACGTCACTGACTGAACATCTCGCCCTGTATGCGTATGCATGCAAGCCCATATGTGGGCAGTTGTTCAAGCGCGGTTCTTTTGCCACCGTTCAGATGCCTAATTTACGCAATCCCGCTCTTTGTGAGCTGTGTGGGCTCGCTGCTCCGTTTCGTTGGCGAGCCTTTGGGGATGTATGATCTTTTCAGAGATGCTATGTGCTTCTAACACCATGCATCATTTGTGCCAAGCTCCTCTTGTTTGGTATCCAATGCGAGAGCAGTTTCAAAGGCTTTCGGCTGCCATTCTTAAGAAAAAAGGATCTGCGTTCTTAATCGCTACAAAAGGTTGCTGCTCGGCTCTCATCAAATAGCCTGAGACGTTTAAGACTACTTAACTGTATTCTTCTGTTATCTGCCAGGAAAAATAACACTCTCTCAATAGAGAACCAAACCTCTGGTGATGGATACCCATAATCCCCCTCATGTGGCTTCTCTAAGTATGGAGAAAGCACTCTCGGTTTCTATGATAGTAATACACCCTTGTTCTCACCCCTGTGCTGGCATGTGATAGTGTTCAGGGTGGAGGAGATCCAGATGGCTGTGCTTGTTTGAAGCCCAGCACACCGTAACAAACCCCTTGGCCAGCTGCTCCACTCATCCAGGGCTGCTGCAGGATTTAGACCGGGTCCTGGGAGCCCACTCGAGCGCCACACATACCCACACGTAAATGGACAAATAAATACACGCATACATAGACATTGAGCCATCATTTAACTTGTTACATTTGCTTTCATTAATTACAGCTGTCACGTTGTCTGCTGTTTGGATGCTTTCATTTAGACATTACCAGCTTCAGAGAGCATTTTGATAGTCAGGGTGAGACTGTCAACATTTATTATGGAACAGTGCATTGTTTTGTGTAATTGAGTACTTTTATTATTGCTATTGTAACTATTGTCATCGTGTACTCACCCTTATGTCATTCCCAACCTGTGTGACTTTATTTCTTTTAGGGAACACAAAAGCAGATGCTCTTTTTTTTCTATTCAACAAAATGAGACAGGGCCTGTCAAGCTACAAAAATGATGAAAAAAGCACCACAAAGCATCATTAAAGTAGTCTGTACGATTCATACCCTGTAATAAAGTCTTCTGAATCCTCTTCTTCTCAGTCGTAGCTTTAAAATCTCCATCGTTGTGCATTCAAACAAACCTGACACATTGTGGTCCCAAGTAGGGCTGTGTATTGATGCAGATTTTCTAGTTTGATTCTGATTCACAAGCTCTTAATTTGATTCAATTTCAATTTAATTCCAATCCATTTGGGCATATTTTAATGTGTGTATCCTTTCGTTTTTCTAAACCACCCACACACACACAGGTTTGTTTTGCTATCAAACTGTATATTCTATCCCCCTACACTACCCCTAACACTAAACCTACCCATCACAGAAAACATTCTGCATTTTTACATTTTTTTTAATACAACATTGTTTAGTATGTTTTTAAAGCTATTTTAAATATGAGGACTCATGAAATGTCCTCATATTTCATGTTTACGTCATAATACCAGTGTAATACCCATGTCATTATACAAATTTGTGTCCTCATAAATCATGAAAATGCGCACGCTCACTCACTCACTCCACACGTCTGGTTCACTATCCTTATAGGGGCTCTCCATAGACGTAATGGTTTTTATACTGTACAAACTGTATATTCTATCCCCTAACCCTACCCCTACCCCTAAACCTACCCATTACATAAAATGTTCGGCATTTTTACATTTTCAAAAAAACAAAACAAAAAAAAAAACCATAATTTAGTATGTTTATTAATACATTTCCCCCATGGAGACTGCTGGTTGGTCCCCACAATGTAGGTGATCTAAGTTTTTACTATCCTTGTGGGGACCATTTTGTCTTTTGTTGTTTGATTAACATTAACACTGATGGCGGCAAGTGTAGGCTATTAGACTGCTGTCACTTTAAGACCTAATGCACAGATCCCATAAACGCATGCAACTTATTTCCCAACTTATTTCCCAACTATGGTCCCAGTATTGTCACTTAAGACATAACAGACTGTGTTTCAGCGAACACTCTCCAGGCCGGGCGTTTTGACATTTTTCTGTGTATATGACTGTTTGGGCTCAAATCTGAAGCCCAAAGTATAGGTGCTTTCAAGCCACATTGTAATTACCGTAATGAAAACGCATCGGAGGAAAGAAATGCACTAAAATCGCACAGCTCTAGTTTCTTGCTGTCATTGCTGTAGGATCGTTGTTGTTGCAACGTCTCCGCAATGATGTTGCAAATTTATTGTCCTTTTTAGACACCTGCCAGACCGGTTAATGTAGTGAAACAATTTTTAGCTACGCATAGAAAAACTGTCCCACGAGTTTTGCGTCATCTGTTTGGCTTATCTGATCGGCCTTTATAAAGACCACTAATCAAACTATATAAAACAATTATCGATGCCTATCAATCGGAGCACCCTTGGTTTTGTGAGAACAAAACAAATCACTACAGGACATATGAAAGTGTCTGAACCATCAATCTTGTCCATAAAATAGTTTTGATTGCATGTGATTCCATTATGTAGTAAACATGTTGTTTTTGGTACAGTAAGGCAGGTCAAAATGTCAACATGTAATCTTCACATTGCTTGTTTGTTTTAATTAATTAACACTTACACACAGCATCTACTATGTAGTCTAGACTCATTTGCAGGTTTATGCAATTTTTTTCCTGGTAGCTTCAGCTCCGGCATTTCGAGTGAAAGCAGTTGTATTTCTTTCTTGAATCATATTTGGAATATTACATGCCATGTATAGAGATTGTGTGAATACCATTTCCTTCCTCGCTGACAGATGATGTCAGCACTTGTTTTTCTCAGTTGCAGAGTGTCTGACACATTAGGAGCTATTGTTGTCCCTTCAGTAAGTCACAATCGTCATCACGTTCAGTCATCGTCAGTGATAACTGGCCCCTTCCTGAGTCTAAGAATTATCATCAGGCTCTCTCATCCTTCCTCATCAGCATGAACTATTAGCCTGGTCTCTGACGCATCAATAGCCTCAAATCCAAGGGAATGAGCAACATTGATGATAATGGCAGGGCTTCTCTTGAAGAACAAGGTGGCTAAATGCAGGCCTTTTGGGTTTGGTCAATGGTGTAAGAAAAGCTTCGTTTTTTTTTTTTTTTTTATCAAATAAAAGTTAATTTTTTTGTTGCATTTACAAGTGAAGTCATAATTAAGCTACAGTGGTTGGTTGTGTGTGTAGTTGAGCAACAGTCTGTCCAAGTATACAGTATATGTCACGTTGCATAATCAGATCAAATGCGCATTGCATGTCGCTGCTGTCAAGCTCACAACACCGACACCAATTGTAGTCTAGTTAAGATGTATACATACTGAAAGAATCTTAGCACTATCACATTATCTTGGGCTGTTAGTCCAACTTCACATAAATCTTTCTGGTATAAAGCATTTACGTGACATTTTCAAAGAGGAATGTTTGCTTTAGTCTAGTAGAAATCAAACTTTTAAACCCACTTATTGTCATTTTTTTCAGTGCAAACACACCTATGTTCTATGTACATGAATCTTCGCTTATGTCACTTATTTTAGATTAAAAAAGTCAAGATCAAACTATCGTTCTTGAAATTTAAACCATGCACAACTGCAATTACAAATCGCCAGTAACTCTACAGCAAGCCAAATTTGCTTCAAATTTTGTGCTTGGTGAGTGTTAATTATGAACCCTTATTAATTATCCATATGCAATGACTCGAAAGGTACATTTACACAAAATCCTTAAATGCGCAGTTTCCAGTAAATGCTTACTGTATAACTATGTATCAGTCAACATTCTGCCCACAGAAAAAAATAAATTAATAAAAAATTTAAGCATTTTATTTGTTTTATTAAAGGATTAGTTCACCCAAAAATGAAAATTCTGTCATTAATTACTCACCCTTATGTTCTTCTACACCTGTAAAACCTTCGTTCATCTTCAGAACACAATCTAAGATATTTTTGATGAAATCTGAGAGCTGTCTGACTCCTCCATAGACAGCAATTTAACCACCACTTTCAATGTCCAGAAAGGCACTAAAATAGGGCTGCTCAATTATGGCAAAAATCATAATCATGATTATTTTGGTCAATATTGAAATCACGATTATTTAACACGATTATTGGTGGGTTATATGAATAAAGTCTTATTTCATGATATGAGTAATTTTAAATGTCAGTGAAATTTCACAATTATCAATACTTCAGCAAAAACTAATACTAGGTTAATTAATGTAAGTAAAGTCCTCAAAGCAGCTACAGAAGACAATAAACAGTCAACAATTAAATAAGAACAAAGAAACTAATTACAAACAAAGCAGACAAATGAAATAAACAGTGCTTTAGGATTTTCAGATAGATGTACTAACAGTGGTATTCAGATAAGCAATACCCAACAGAAATTGAATAAAGTAATCAAATGTAAAATAACTGCTGTATACATTAAATATTGACTAATTCTTAATTAAAACTAAAACAGTTATTCATTCAAGAGCAGTGAGTGATTTTTATCTTTGCTAAAGTCATTGTTAATCTAACAAGAAAAGACAATCATTAATGTTGGCTGCTGTCCCTTTTAGAGCTGCACGGACCCGATATAAGCCAACTGTTATGCTGCCTTCATGAGGTCTCGGAATTATGGTAAATGCGAGTTTCCTAGGTAAAAATTGCACATGAACACCCTTTCATTTTGCAACATGAATGCGATGAGCTCGTAATCACGACTTCAGAAGTGGTAATGATCAAATTTCCGTGCAAATACACACGTGCACTTTCTCAGTGTACACTTAAGACATAACCGACTGCATTTACAGGGATACTTACCAAAACGGCATTTCGATATTTGTGTTGACTATTTGACTGTTTAGGCGCGTATCTGAAGCCTGAAGTCTTGGAGCGCGCGCACAGGTGGCCGCCTAGGGAACAGCGTCCATTTCGCTGCTTAATGCGCTTTCAATAGTACTGTTTATGTTTTATATCAAGCACGTCCAGAAGTTTAGCAACAGTAAACTGCATTTTACATCCCCCCCTTATTTGGCTCATTTGGATGTTAAGTTTGGGTTAGGGAGGAATAAAAGCGCACCACTGTGAAGGAAAGGAAGGTGTGCTGAACGGAATGCAGCAGCGGTACAGTAATCGTTTTACCTCGATTATCTTGTTTTCATAATCATTGGAAGGCAAAATCGAAATTGAAATCGAATATACGATTAATTGCACAGCCCTACGTTATAATGAAAAAAGTCCATGTGACTACAGTGGTTCAACCCTAATTTTATGAAGCGATGAGAATACTACTTGTGCGCAAAAACAAAATAATTCATTCTCCTACACTGTTTACATTCAGCGCTTCCAGGTTCTACGTCAGAACGGCGACTCATTGGCCGACGCTGTTCACGTGAGCAGCACGACGCATGCGTGTGATGCTGACGCAGGAGCCGGCCAATAATGCGTTAGCGTTCTGATGTAGAACCTGGAAGTACTGAATGTAAACAGCGTAAGAAAATGACACAGAAGAGAAGATATTGTTGAATAAAATCATTATTTTTGTTTTGTTTTTGTGGACAAAAAGCATTCTCGTCACTTCATAATATTAAAGTTGAACCACTGCAGTCACGTGGACTATTTTAACGATGTCTGCAGTACCTTTCTGGATCTTGAAAATGGTGGTTAAATTGCTGTCTATGGAGGAGTCAGACAGCTCTCAGATTTCGTCAAAAATATCCTAATTTGTGTTCCGAAGATGAATGAAGGTCTTACGGGTGTGGAACGACACGAGGGTGAGTAATTAATGACAGACTTTTTGGGTGAACTAACCCTTTAACATAATGATTAAAACTTATTTTCCCTTTGCACCTCCCAAACTTCATCTATGGTCCCAGTAATGTATACCTGATAGTCTACTGGATCTTCCACAACAGAACACTCAGAAATGACCTTCCCACAATTTTTGGGGTGTGGTTGATGTACTGTTACCTAATTGACATTATTTCTTTACCAAATCAGGTGCTAAAGCAACATACACAGCACATGCAAATAAACACCACAATGAGTAGGCACTTTTTTTTCATAAATTCCCTCCCTTAGTTTTACAACAACAAAAAAAAAAAAATGGCCATGCAGCTTGTTGTTGTTAACCATGTCTATATGACTAGTGGTCCAGTTTCCATCTCACACTTTACCTACACAAAATTCAATTCCCTAAGAACAATATCAGGAGGGGAAAAAATAATCAGTGTGCATTATGTGTAAAGTGTTTTATTCTCTGGAGCTCAAACAGATGTGACTGCATAAATCTGCTTTTGCTTATCTGTTTGGAGCATACACATACATAACGAGACAACACACACTATTCAAAATACACCCACTTACATCTCCTATTTGCAGTCAGAAGCATTGTCTGAAAGCTCTGGTTCCCTGGTCTATAATTATTACAAATGTACATGTTAAATGGTTAAGTGATAATCAAAAGACCAGTGAGTTTTACGCTTGCCTCCAAGTGATGGCAGCTCAGGTTGTAGTGTGATGGAAAAGGCCATTAACACCAAACCGCTTTTTTCAGATTGACTGGTGCGTGAACTACATGTTGTATTGGCAGTGAAAATGATGAAATATTATATATACGATGGAGCTCATTAAAAGCATATTACAGTTTTAACCTTTCCCGTGCGCTTGAGAATGGCTTTTCACAAACCTTTTTTTTTTTTTTAACAAACCTGAAGTTTGCACAAAGGAAAGTTAGAACTTTCACAATACATTGTAAACAAATCTAAAAGAGATAGTGTAGTATATAATTTTCACACATGTATTGAACTTACTATCTTCCCTAACAAAAATGTACATTTCTTCTTAGTGTAAACAGGAAGTTAGACAGTGCAGATCTACTCTAGGGACAAACCATCTGACCATCAATCTCTCTCAACCTTATTTGCCTAGAAATTGCTCCTCTATCCCTTCCCGTTTGAGATTCTTCTCGCTCAAGGCTGCCGTCGACTCCAACGTATTGACGACCGGTTTGCCTCCCCAGACGAATGCATTAGTAATCTGCAGGCAAGGCTGCGTTGAGGAGAGGGAGAGAGCATCTCATTGCACTCTGCAAACATCAACAGGCATGTACCATATTCATCGACCTTATCAGAGTGGTGCTCATCAGGGGCCTAGGCTCTTATGCCCCTCAGCCTGGCTCCAGTAGTCCCACTCTGCCTTATTAGAGTGCCAGTGAGGCCTTCTTATCACCATGGCAATCTGCGCCTCATAAACAATGCAGCAGCCATGGGAGATCCACCTGGACCAGAGGAGACGGAGAGATTGAGGCGTGGAGGACATGGGCTATGAGGCATGTACACACATACACACTCAAATATACATGATTAGTTTGATTGATCCTCACACTAATCATTGCAATGTGTACAAATGTACAGTATCCCTTTGCATTCTTTTTCAAAGATCCCCATTTGAAACCAGGTTTGACTGTGTGTGTGTGTGTATGTATATATATATATATATATATACACACATATGTATATATGTATGTATATATGTATGTGTGTGTGTGTATATATGTATATATATGTGTGTGTGTGTGTGTATGTATGTGTGTGTATATATATATATATATATAATCATGACAACTCTCGCGTTGTAATGGGTATGACATGTTGATATGTTTGGTCAAGGTGAAATAGATCTGCTACGCTGCTGCTGCTGCTGCTTTTATTGCTGCTGCTTCAGAGCAAGTACGGGACTTGCTACTGCCAATACATGCATGACACGCTGCTGTAAGCAAGTAAGACATGCTGCTGCTGCTGTACAACATAGCATGCAGGAATTACCCGTAGCAAACCTCTACAGGTGAAGCTGGGGAAGGTGGAGGGTTTCTGAAAGCACACTGCACTGCTAAGGCAAATGCTACCCAAGTATTGGCTACTGATACAGCAGGAACCAATCAGCTGTGCCCTATAGATGACGATGTGATTATGAGCTGTGAAAAATGCAGAGGCCTATATTGGCCTATATACTGTATATCAAATTTAATTGACCTGTCCTATATACCTTTATTGACTGACTTCCTCTGCAGTAGATATTGTTTCTTGTTTAGAATAATTATAAACTTTAATGAAACAGGAATATTCTAATCAATTTATACATTTTAATTCGTTGAGTAGTGTGAGATATTCACTCTTACCCCTCATTTACACTGCACGCGTCTGTGAGCTGAGCTGATCCGCAGCCACTCTGGTCAATGCTTGTGTTCACACCAGCCGCGCTGTGGCACGTTTCAGAAGCGGCCGCTTTGTTAAAGATAGGTGCCAAGTCTATTTTTGATGGATGCCGCGTCCAAGCCGCGCAGCACAAATACAAAATAAAGTCAAAATAATCACCCTGTGAAGACTCATGCTCATATTTCATATCACTAGGATTCGAGAGATCATTAATGATTCGAAGAGATTCGAAGTTGAAAAACTTGAAAATTTTTTGTCCTAGTCATCCATAACTGGACTTTTAAGTGTATTAACTTTGTCTGTAGGCTACAGCCAAATAAAGTAGGGCATAGCAATAAACACAATTAAACCGGACAAAATCTAACCATTTAGCCATTAAAAACATGAAAAATCAAGGAGAACAATGTCGGACAGGCAAATCTTGTGGTCTCGCGAATTCAGTTGCTTCGCTTCTGAAATGCTTTTGGTGTGAGTTGACACCACGTAGAGGACGGAACAAAAGCTCGCCAGAGCCGTAATGCGCCACAGACGCGTGCAGTGTAAACAAGGGGTTATGCTCTGTACCTCTCGTTGGTTTCACATGGATTACATAATCGGAGAATATTTGTTTTCGATTTGAATTGGTTCATTTAAATGTCACATTTCAAGCTTTCTATATATATAACTCTTATTGTGACTGAGGGACATGTACACTAAGTTTTGGTTTTGTGACGCGCTCCAGAAAGTAGATGGAGATGACAGAAAGCACCCCCCCCCCCCCCATTTTTTTTTTTTTTTTTTTTTACTCCAGTGTCACATGATCCTTCAAGAAATTATTCTAATTTGCTGATTTGGAGCTCAAAAAAAGTTTTTAATATGTAACCACATGTAGTAATATGTAACGATGTAAATGAAAATGCAAATTAATTTTACAAAATTTTATAAAATGACAAGCTTCATTTACTTTGTCTCCAAAACTGGCTCCATTTTTGTCCACTGTAAATGCCTCAGCATAACCTTGATTTTTGCTTTAATTAAAGAAAAGGAAGGGCCAAGTGGTAATCATAATGTCGATCACGCTTAATATTCCTTCAAGTAAATAATTTGCTTGGTATAAAATTAGTAGAATCTTTCAAATTGTTATGCATTCTCCCTACAGCTTCTAATAAATAATTCTGACAGGATTGAGAAATCAATCAGTTTGCTGAATTCTATTTGCATTCCAATAGTCATCAATCTCAGAGGAAAACCCAAATGGCATCCAAACAAAGCTCCATGCTGAGCCATATCTAGACTGTGGAAGGCAGTTTACTGAACTCAGACTTGTGATCTGTTCTGCTTCCCACACACTTTCATGCCGCTCGCCCTTTTAAAGCGGACCACATCAAAGTGTGAATGTGTGGCAGCGGCTGCCATAAACACTGATGAAACAATAAAGCGAGTATAAACGATTCCACAGCGGTGACTCTAATACCAGTTCTAAGAGAAACTCTGCCTGCAGGAGCGCTCTTGGTTCCAGAACCTTTTCCTCTTTTCACTCTGTCCTACCGTCACTTTTCTCTCCCTCTCAGGCAGTAGGCTGAAGTGACAGATGGAGGTGTGTGGCCTCTGCTTTTCAGCTTCCTACTTTCTCTTTAGTGTTTTATTTTGCCTCGTATATTTAATGGGACGCTCTGTGGTGCCTCAGCCCTGACCTCACAGAAGTGCTGACTGGCAGTGATGGAGGGTCGACACGGGTCACCAATGCCTCTATCAGTCGCTGACACCGTCTGTCAGGCCAATGCACAGGGAGGAACAGAAAGCAAAGAGAGGGATTGTCGGAAAGCACTAATTTCAATGCCTTTAGTTTAGCTACTCATTTGCCTGAGTAACCAATGTCTCTTCACACAGGTGGGCAGTTACAGTAGTTGACCACAGCAACGAGGAAAAAACAAATGACTCTGACAGAGAAGGAAAAATCAATCTGTTTGCAGTGAATTAATCTACATTACCACTGCAGCAGATCCCGCGGCAACCGAGAGGAACATCCATTATCTTTTGTGTGAGGGACTCTGTTATTGGCTAAGTAAAATGATGTATTGACTGATAAAAGAAGCAGTGCGCATGGTTAGCGCTACTCGCGGAATACCGTAGCTAGCCGGTCTTGCTCGTCGGTAGAGCGAATGCTCTGCTTCCCTTCCTTTCCAACTCCCCAGCCGAAATCGAAATCCCACCGCTCCAAGTGCATATGCTGACCGCAGCTATTGATTTCTACATTATTTGTATAAAAAAAGGAATTGGAAGAAAGGCACGCAGTCAAACTCCATTTCTGGAGTGCTAAAATCTGCACCTTACGCCCGCACGGCATTAATTTGAATTGATCTGGGAATGACTCAGCATCTGTGTCAGATATTTCCTTGCGTGTTGGAAGGAAAAGGGAAAATGGGAAAAACAGATGGCAGGAGGTAATAGACCCAAGGCAATATCCTTTTAGTTCTGGATGGTGTATTTAGAGAGAACATTAATACTCAGGATAAGAATCATGTTCAAAGAGGCCACGCTGTGGCAGATGGCCATTTTCTACAGATCTACCGTGAGTAAGTGACACAGGCATTTTCTGTATCCACAGACATATGCAGCAATTACAATCTGAGTGGTGAGCGTCGAGCTCTAAATGGCTTTTTTCATTATCTGGCTAAATGGTTTAAAATGAATAAATTCATTAACTGTGTTTGTAATTCAAATAGCTCAGCCACTTGTGTTGCTGAAAAGCCAAAGTGATGAGATCACACCATCACTGCTGGAGCCCTTAAGCTTTTAAATGTCAGTGATCTGAGGAAATTCATTTAGACTGTATTGCTATTGCCGATACATTAGTGCATCTCTCATATGCTGCTATTTCCATCCTCTTTTTGCACCTTCAGTGATTCTAAATAATTAACAGCCAGTTCATAGTGTTCTCCACATCATTAATGCAGATGCTCATACCTAGTATGCAGTTACTCTATTCTGCAATGCAAGATTCAGTCCCCCTTGGATCCCTGATGCCTGATCTATTGTGTTATCATGCTAGCTAATCAAAATAGCCCTTTTGTAGCAATCTGTTTTATCTCTGTCACACTCTGTTAAGGCTAATTCACGCTGCACTGACAGACACAGACTATCACCAGACTACAGTATGTCCCTTTTCAGACATTCCATGCCCTGACAAATGCTGATTGAACATGTTTAGTCGGCAAAAACAAGTGCCGACCAATGCCAACAGATGCCGACAGGAGTAACACTGATTCGACTAAACCCCACGAATGTGTTTGTTGGTGTTAGTCTGTGCAGTGAAAATTGGCCTTTAGCAGTACTGCTATCATACATGTGATATTTGTAAATATTAGCATTTAAGTACCGTTATGGTTATAGTAATGTGTAGGGTATGCTAGAAGAGCAGAATAATCAGTTAGCACTAAGCTAGCAGGCTATAACCAGTTAACGCTATGCTCAGATAGTAAGATAAACCAACATTTTAAACCTGCCTAAGATAGTGTGCCATTACCTGGTTCTGTCATGCAAGATTCAGTCCTCCTTGGACCCCAAGTTATTGTTGTATGCAATGCCTGATGTATTGTTACCATGCTATGATCTACTGTAGCTAATAAAAACAGCCTTTCCTATTGTCCTTTTAAACACCGGCTTCTTATTGCTGTACTATGTTATCTCTGTTACACTCTGCTAGCAGTATGTTTACTACTAAACAACAAGTGATGTTTGTAAGTACTAACATTTAATAAATACTGTTATGTGTAGTAATGTATAGGGTATAGGAGAGCATAATAATTTGGCACTATGCTAGATTTAAAAACAGTTAGTAAATGTTAACTTGCAAACCGAATACAAACATTTTAAATCAGCCTAAGATGGTTTACTGGTCTCAGTTGGTTTCTTAGCCTGTGCGTTTCTCATACAACAATGTAACTAGCTGCTTAACTTTCATAGTATGATGTATCTTTGGAGAAATTAGCTAACTAGTCATGACAGTTTCTCAAAACCGTAGTCACTTTTTTCTACATTTGTTAGACTTAGAACTGTTGTCAATGATGTCACACAGACGGTGGAGTAATAATTTCTGTTAATTATCTGGGTTAAGATTGAATCAATGTCAGATTGTTGCTGTAAATAACAAACATGGCATCTGAGGACTACTTCTGTTTTTGTTCTCTGTTGTTCTGCTTTATTTCCAGATGTTTGATCCCATTGCAGTTTCCCTTATGTCATACTGTGATAGAGAAAAAGGGCCAAGCCTAAAACACTATTTTTAATTGTCTTAACCACAAATTATTGGTCAGTAAATTAGCAAAATCTAAGCAAATGCGCTACTTAAAAAGCCATTGCTGTCTCAGAAAAATGTAAAAGGCAACATGATGTTTTTTTCTGAATGTGAAAAGTTGTGTGTGGACAATGAAACATGAGTTGCATGGTGATGCTCCAGAGCAGTATGTTCGAAAACAGTGAAGCATGGAGGAAGAGGTGTCATTGTGTGGGGAGCCTTCACTGTTAAAAGTAATTTAATGCTTTGGAGAAAAGTAGAATATTGCAGAATGGCTTGCTTCCTACAAATGAAAAGTTGTTATCTGAAGAGGAATGATCAGATGCTATTTTTCAACAAGACAACGCTCCTGCCCAAAATGCAGAGACAACCCAACCCAGAAATGGCTTGAGAACAAGTCCGTCAGGCTCATGTTTTGGCCTGGTCAGAGTCCAGATTTAAACCCTATAGTGAATAATTGATCTCACATTAAACTCAAACGAACTGGGAGACATTTTCCAGCTACCC